>NW_017727853.1:8586-9018 GCF_001865875.1 Lupinus angustifolius
GGATAGGATTAGCACGAGAATGAGGATGAGGATAGGATGTGGATGAGGATGAGGATAGGATGAGGACGAGGATGAGGATAGGTTAAGGATGAGGATGGGGATGAGGAAGAGGTGGAGGATAAGGAGGAAGATAGGATGAGGACAAGAATGAGGACAAGAATGAGGAGTAGAATGAGGAGTAGAATGAGGAGTAGAATGAGGTAGAGGATGAGGATAGGATGAGGATAGTTTGAGGAGGAGGATGAGGATGAGGATAGGATGAGGATGAGGAATAGGATGAGGACAAGAATGAGGATGAGCATAGGATGAGGAGGAGGATGAGGATGAGGTCGAGTATGAGGTTAGGATGAGGACGAGGATGAGGAAGATGAGGAGGAGGATGAGGAAGAGGAAGAAGAAAAGATGAGGAAGAGGAAAGGATGAGGACGAGAA
>NW_017727853.1:9118-9482 GCF_001865875.1 Lupinus angustifolius
GTTTTTACTGCAATACATATGGTCATACCTCATATTCATGTTACATCATAAAGTATGGTGTACCTAGTGGCGTTTATATGTGCATAAATAAGGGAGATGACTCCCCGATTACTAGCAGAAAAGGACCCAATATCAATTGGGTACCTGAGAAAAACAAGTGATCTTTTTGCAGGTATGTCTTCGAACACAAGGGCAGAAATGGTACCTAGACAGTGGGTGTTCGAGACATATGACAGGTGACAGATCAAACTTCCTGGATCTTTCACTTAAAGGTAAAGGATACGTCACGTACGGAGACAACAACAAGGGAAAGATTCTTGGCACCGGAATAGTTGGTAACTCATCTCAGACTCTTATTGAAAAT
>NW_017727853.1:9582-30198 GCF_001865875.1 Lupinus angustifolius
TTGTCTATCAGATGAGGTGATGTATCATGTTATGGATCTGACGTCACCAAAAGAGCTATGGGAGACATTAGAGAAGCGGTTCATGTCCAAGTCTGTAACAAATAAGTTGTATTTGAAGCATAGACTTTATGGCTTGAAGATGCAGGAAGGTGCTGATTTGCAACAACATCTCAACAATTTTAATCAAGTGATCAATGACTTGAAGAAACTTGATGTGAAGGTTGATGATGAGGACAAAGCAATAATATTACTGTGTTCTTTGCCAAATTCCTATGAACACTTGGTGACAACATTGACGTATGGGAAAGACTCAATCAAACTGGATGAGATCACATCTGCACTTTTGTCCCACACTCAAAGAAGACAGAATGTAGGTGAAGGGTCTCAGAGTGATGGTCTGTATGTGAAAGGGAGCCAAGCGCGTGGGAGGAGACAAGGCATATGAGGTCCTGCCAAAGGGAAAAGGCCAAATTCCAGGGGCAGAACAGCAATAGAGTGCTATAAGTGCAAACAAACTGGGCATTATAAAAAGGATTGTCCCAATGAATGGAGTCCTAGCAAGCCGGTGGGGAAAGATGGAGTATCTACATCTGCAAATATTGCACAGAAAGATGACTCTGGTTAAAATAGCAAAGTTGATTTACTATCTGTATCATCAAATTATAGTATAGATGAGTGGATACTTGACACTGGTTGTTCCCACCACATGGCGCCAAACATAGAATGGCTTACCACATACAAGGCAGGCAATTTTGGTATCGTGTATCTCAGAAATAATAAAGCATGTGAAATTATTGGTATAGGAGAACTCAGAATTGTGATGGATGATGGTGTAGTGAAGACGTTATGTGAGGTTAGGCACATACCAGATTTGAAGAAGAATTTGGTTTCTTTGGGGACATTGCAGACCAAAGGGTTTAGCTATAGAGCTGACGAGGACAATGATATTCTTCGAGTATGCAAAGGTGCTTTGACTGTGATGAAGGGTAAAAGGATTGCAGGGAACACTTACAAGTTGTTAGGGAGAACAGTTGTAGGTGGAGTGGTTGAAAAGATCTCAATAGATTTAGACCATGGTGCTACAAAATTATGGCACATGCGTTTGGGACATATGAGTGTGCGTGGCATGACAGAACTATGCAAAAGCGGATTGGTGAAGGGAGTCAACAAATGCAAGCTAGATTTGTGCAAGTATTGTGTGCTTGGGAAACAAACACGAGTTAGTTTCAAGGCTGGCCAACACAGGACTCGAGGCATTCTAGATTATGTCCACACTGATGTATGGGGACCCACTCAGGAACCATCCCTAGGAGGTTCTAGGTATTTTGTTACCTTCGTTGATGACTTTTCTCACAAGGTCTGGGTATATTTTCTGAAGCATAAGTCAGAAGTCTTTGCCAAGTTCAAGGTTTGGAAGGCAGAGGTAGAGAACCAGAATGGTAGAAAAATCAAATACATGAGGTTATGAGGTCTGATAATGGTACGGAGTACAAAAATCACAGTTTCAGAAATTCTGCGATGAACATGGCATTTAGAGACACTTTTCAGTGAAGAAGACTCCTCAACAGAATGGTGTTGCAGAAAGGATGAATAGAACTCTTACAGAGAACTGAATGCTGGACTTTCCAAAGGATTTTGGGCAGAGGCACTTAGTATGGCATGTTATGTCATCAATAGATCACCACGAGCTTCATTGGATGGTAAAGTTGCAGTAGAAGTATGGACAGGTAACCTAATCAATTATAATATGTTACGCATATTTGGTTGTCATGCTTATGTATGTACCCAGTGATGAACGATCTAAACTTGACCCTAAGTCAAAGAGGTGTATCTTCATTGGATATACCAAAGGTGTGAAGGGGTTCAAGTTCTGGGATCCAGCAGAAAGGTGGTCTTGAGCAGAGATGCAGTGTTTGATGAAAATTTCATGATGAAACAGTCAGTTTTGACAGAGGGGTCCATGCCAAATGGAGAGACTTTGGGATCAAATATGATTCCAGTGAGCAATGAAATGGTTCAGGTGAATAAAGGCAAGGAACCATGCAGTAGTTCAAGTCAAGAACATGATGATTCTCAGGCAGAAAGTTCAGGTGGGCAGGAGTATCTACTTGCTAGAGACAGGGATAGACGTCCTATCAAACCTCTAGAGAGATATGGCTTTGAGGATATGTCTTTAGTTGCTCTCCATATCAGTTTAGAAGATCCATGTAGCTTTCAAGAGGCTATAAACAGCCAGGAGAAAGAACAATGGATAGGTTCCATGATGGAGGAGATGGAGTCTTTACAGAAGAACCAAACTTGGGAGCTTGTTCCATTGCCCCCAGAAAAGCATGTAGTTGGGTGAAAGTGGGTGTACAAGAGGAAGCCAACATTATCAGAAAAAGAAGGGGGAAAATTCAAGGCTCGTCTTGTTGCAAAAGGGTATTCACAGTAGAAGGGAATCCACTACAATGGAATTTTTTCCCCAGTGGTGAGACACACTTCTATCATGGCAGTGCTTGCCTTGGTAGCCAGCCAGGATATGCACTTAGAATAGACGGATGTGAAGACTGCCTTTCTCCATGGTGAATTAGATGAGAAAATTTACATGACACAACCAGAGGGGTTTAGTGCAGTTGGACAGAGTCCCTTGGTTTGCAAGTTGAAGAAGTCTCTATATGGGTTGAAGCAGTCTCCCAGACAGTGGTACAAGTGGTTTGACACTTATATGTTGAAGCTTGGTAATAAACGATGTGAGTATGATTGTTGTGTTTATGTCAGAAGCCTTGACGATGGTTCGTTTATTTTTCTGTTACTTTATGTTGATGATATGTTGATTGCTGCTAATCATTTGATTTGTTATTCTCCCGGGGACGTAAGCACAATTGGCCAAACCTCGTTATGAAATCTCTTTTGTTATTCTCTTGTCTCTATACTCTTTACTATTTGATTGTTCGCTTGTTCCCAACAGCAGGTCCCTAAAGAGAAACTAGAAAGCTAGAAATGTCCATAAAGATTTAGTTGATCTAAGGAAAAATGGTCATAAGTCTACCACAACTGTCGCTGCAGATGGTGATGTTCTCATCATTGGAGAAGACAATTACCTAAACATTGCATATGGTGATTGTTCTTGGATCGTTGATTCTGGTGCCTCTTTCCATGTAAGTCCACATGAATATTTATTCTCAAACTACAATAAAGGTGATTATGATATTGTAAAATTGGGAAACAATGTTATAAGCAAGATTGTGGGAATTGGTAATATCGTGTTGCTAACAAATACATGAGGCAAGCTTGTATTGAAGGAGGTGAGACATGTACCAAATATTCGTCTCAACATTATCTCAATGGGTAAGTTGGATGATGTTGGTTTTGAAAACCACTTTGGTGCTAGAAAGTGGAAACTAGCAAAAGACAACTTAGTCATTGCTAGAAGCTCAAAGGAAGGATCTTTATATATTATGCAAGGAGGATTTGGTATGGACAAGTAAATGTTGATACAAACTCCAAAGATCTTTGACATAAAATATTGAGGCACATGAGTGAGAAAGCACTTCAGATGCTCAACAAAGACCACCTTCCAAGCTTAAAAGTTCAAATTTTAGATTCACGTTGATTGTCTTTATGATAAACAACATAGAGTCAGCTTTTAGAGATCATATAATCCCTTACGAAGAGATGAAGTACTTGAACTAGTGTATTTAGATGTTTGTGCACCATCTGAAAGATCGCTTGGAGGAGCCTATTATTTTATCACATTCATAGATGACTACTCAAGAAGAGTATGAGTATACTTGTTGAAAAGCAAAGATAAAGTACTATTAGCATTCAAAGAGTTCCTTACAATAGTGGGGTATGAGACTGTGAAGAAGCTGAATTGTTTAAAAGAAAATAATGATGGACAATATCATGGCCCATTTGAAGCCTATTTCAAGGCTTATGGTATCAGACTAGAGAAGACACCACAAAGACTCCTCAATTGAATGAAGTAGCTGAGAGGATGAACCACACAATTGAAGAGAAGATTGTATGCATGTTACAACATGTCAATATCCCCAAGTCATTGTGGGGTGAAGCAGTGAAGGCTGCAATAGATCTCATAAATCGGACACATTCAAGACCCCTAAACGGAGAAATTCCATAGGAAATATGGTATAAGAAGAAGGCATCTTCAACCACCTAAGAGTATTTAGATGCAGAGCCTTCGTTCATAATCCAAAAGATGAGAGAAAGAAACTGGATGCTAAGACTAAAGAGCGCATTTATCTTGGGTCCTCAAATGACGAATTTGGGTACAAATTGTGGATCCAATAAACAAGAAACTTGTGAGAAGTAGAGATGTTGTGTTCTTTGAGGAACAAATGGCCAAATATGTTCAAAAGGAAAATCAATGCCAATTCAAAGTTCACATTGATTCAGGGGGAGAGATTCCTCAATAGACAGATCCTTATCATCATATAGATCTGGAATATATAGACCAATAGTCAGATCCTTCTCACATAGAACTTGACCAGATTAATGAATGAAGAGTCGGATCATGATGAAGTGGTGGTAGATGCACAAATGCATTAAGAACCCGAGCAAGTAGAGCATCATATATAAGTTAAACTGAGGCACTCCGGAAGAGGCATAATACCTTCTTCAAATATCACCAAGAATATTATATGACATTGACAAACAATAGTGAACCTCAAGACTTATCAGAAGCTATGCAGACAACTGAAAAAGAAGAGTAGATTAAAGTTATGGAAGATGAGATGAACTCATTACATGAGAACCAAACTTATGATTTGGTGGAGTTGCCCAAAGAAAGAAAATCCTTGAAAAACAAATGGGCTTATAGGCTTAAAGTTGAAAAATAAGCATGAGACTAAGGTACAAAGCTCAGGTTTTTGTTAAAAGAATCAATCCTACAAAAAGTTGATTTTGATGAGGTTAGTGAAGTATTCCTCCATAAGAGTAGCATTGGGTCTACCAACTAGCCTAGACATAGAAGTTTAACAACTTGATGTCAAAATAACTTTATTACATGGAGATATCAAAGAAGAAATCTATATGGAGCAACAAGAAGGTTATGAAGAACCAGGCAAGGAACAATAAGTGTTTTGTCTGAAGAAGAGTTTATATGGTCTAAAACAATCCCCAAGACAGTGATACAAGAAGTTTGAATCCTTTATAACAAAACACAGTTTCAAGAAGGCAATTGGTGATCATTGTGTATTCATCAAAATGTATGAAGATGGAAACTTTATTATCCTCCTATTATATGTTGATGATATGTTAATCATTGGACATGATAAGACCAAGATTGATGATGGTTTAAAGAATGCTTCAAGCAAGTCTTTTGCTATGAAAGACTTGAGTCCTGCAAAGAAGATCTTTGGAATAAGGATAATTAGAGATCGTACCAAGAAGTTGTTATGACTATCACAAGAGAAGTATATTGATAAAGTTCTCAAGAAAATCAACATGGATAAGGCAAAGTTTGTTAGTGTTCCACTAGTTGGACATTTCAAGTTAATAACAATGCAATGCCCAAATACTGATGAAGAAAGGAAAAAATAAGAAGAATGCCTTATTCCTCTGCGGTAGGAAGCCTAATGCATGCCATTATTTGTACAAGAGTAAATATTGTCCATGCAGTTGAAGTCGTGAGTCGGTTCTTGACATGGCTGGAGATATAGATTCCAGAAAATCAACATCAGGTTATCTAACTACCTTTGCAAGGGGAATTGTATTTTGGCAATCCAAGTTACAAAGATGTGTTGCATTATCAACAAGTGAAGCATAGTACATTGCAACATCTGAAGCTGACAAGGAAATAAAATATATGAAAAACATCTTGCATGAGCTGGACCATGTTCAAGAAGAATAAGTTTTACATTGTGACAACCAAAGTGCAATCCACCTAGCTAAGAATCATATGTTTCATTCTCGGACAAAGCATATTAATTATTGTTATGATTGGATATGAAATGCTTTGGAGGATGGTGAGTATAAGTAGAGAAAATTCAAGCAGATGTCAATTGGTCCAACCTGATGGCCAAGGCAGTTTCACTCAAGAGGCTAACAGACCGTTGCAGAGGTGCAGGACTAGTGATACCCCTCAATTAACTCAGGAAGGGAGAAATTTGTTGGGAATCTTTCCTAATTGATGTAGAAGCATAACCAATGAACCTTGGTGATCCTTTGAATACATTCAATGATGGCTATTCCAAGGTTTTGGTATTATTCATTGACTCGTGAGAATTATGAAGTCTAACTTAGAAAGTTGGAGTAGGTCTTGGAATTACTCCTTGGCTCTTGAAAAATATGAAGTGCAACTTAAAAAGTTGGAGTAGCATTTTTCAAGGTATCTTGGAAGTATGACAACAATTAATCTTCCACTAGGTCTTTATGATAAAGCCTTCACCCCCATAACTATATAAAGAGGGAACTTGTGAGGAAGAGATGCACAAACAAGTTAGAAGGAGTAACATAGAGAGAAACTGATAAACTTTATATTCACCTTAGTGTGAGACTTGTATTCCTAATGAGATACTACAGAGAGTTTCAATTTCCATCTTTTTAGAGGAGATTGGGTGTTATCCTCTTAGTAAGAGAAAGTAAAATATTTTAATCTTACTTTCTGTAGCAGAGATATTTTCTGGACTAAGTCCCACGGTTGTTTCCTTCTCGCATTGAGGAGGTTTTTATTAAGCAATAATGAGATTGACCAAGGAAAGCAACTTGACCGAGGTAATCTCAACCATGATCGGAACAAGTTCTATTGTGACTGAGAAAATTACAAGGTCAAGGCACCTGACTGAGACAGGACCAAGGCACCTGACCGAGACAAGACAAAGGCACCTGACCGAGACAGGACAAGACACCTGACCCAGACAACACCAAAGCACATGACCGAGGCACCAAGGCATGTGACCGTATCAGTAACTCGGCGCATGGGCCATGTCGCCAAGACAAAAGAGTCAGGACACATGGGCCATATGACCGAGAAAATGAAGTCAAGGCACATGGGCCACATGGGCCATCTGACCGTAACTACATGATCAATGATGCTTGGACAAACTTATATTGGCATAGGCATAGGCCATATAGCCATAATGCAGATACCTTGCGCAACAAGAAAACATGATCTTTAACTTCTTGTTTCTTTTAATCACGTGTGATTATAACATTAGTTAGGTAGTTAGGCTCTATATATAATCATCATCTTCTTCATTGTAAATACAAGAGAAAACAATTCACTTTACTTTTATTCAAATCAATCAAAGTTTCACTTCTTTCATTCTTCATCTTCAACCTTCAAATTTCTCTTCCAAGAACCAATTTGGGTTCTTGTTCAATCATCATCTTCACTTCTTAATATGGTATCAGAGCTCTTTTATAAAAAGACCTCTACTACATTCAAATGGCCGCTAGATTCCCTCAACCGATACACCACCAACCCAAAGCTTATCTTCTGTACTAGATATTAACTAACCATACCATGTGCATCCATCAGATAATCCATCACTTACTCTAGTCTCACCCATGTTGAATGGACAAAATTGCCATCAATGGGCAAGGGCCATGGAAGTCAGTCTTAGCACAAAATAGAAGATTCCTTTAATAGATGGAATCATTGGAATGCCTCTCAAAACATATCATATTTACCCAGCTTGGGCTAGAGCCAACAACATGGTTATATCATGGATCAATAGATCAGTCTCTCCATCTATATCACAGAGCATTATCTAGATAAAGAAGGAACATGAAGTATGGGATGAATTAAGATAGAGATTTTCACAAGGAAAAATCTTCAGGATTGATGATTTGTAGGACTCATTGTCAAATTTTAAACAAGGAGAACTAACCATCAACAAATATTTCACAGAAATCAAGACCATTTGGGATGAGCTCGATAACCTTAGACCTTTACCTGTATGCAACTGTGTAGACCCAACAATTTGTACAGTTGAGATTGAAACAAAGAAGAACTGTGAAGAAGACATAACTATCAAATTTCTAAAAGAATTAAACAATGCATATGCAAGAGTAAGATCCAAGATTATGCTCATGGAACCCTTACCAAACATAAGCAAGGTGTTATCATTGATCATGCAACAAGAAACTCAGCTCTATGGATAAGACTTGGATGTAAAGGCTATGACAGTTGCAGGAACTTGGAAAAGATGAGGAGCACTAGGAAGAGGATCAAGTCTAGGAAGAAGACCACCCAACTCATCTGGAAGAGGATCTTGGATCAAAGGTTCAAGCCCAGGAAAATATTGTTCTCATTGCAAATAGAGTGGACACGCAGTTGAAGTTTGTTATAGGCTCCATGGATTTCCAGCCAATTTTCAGTTCACAAAGAATGAACAAGTCAACTCTGTCACAACAAACTCCTCAAAAGAAGAAGCACAAAAGGATTTGCAGCAAGTAAGCAACTTTAAAGGTGATCAATATGGAACCATCTTTGGTCTTAATCAGCAACAATATCAAGGATTGTTAAACATACTACAATAGAATAATCCTATAGGATCAAAACATGAGGATCACAATGTGGGAAATGTAAGTAATGTCATGTCGGCAAATCAAGTGATGGATGAACCAGGTAACTCTAATATGTTTCAGCTCATAATTCTTGGATCTTGGACAGTAGGGCAAGTGATCATATATGCTCCAATTTAACCTTATGCTCTGTGTATTACAAAATAAAGCCAATAAAGATAAAACTGCCTAATGGTAACTTGGTAACAACAGAAGTTTCAGGCACAATACTCATACTGCAAAACTTGGTTCTGCATAATGTGTTGTATGTGCCATGTTTCAGCTATAACCTCCTATTTATCCCTAAACTTACTATGACTTTATCTTACACTGTTTGTTTTAATAAAACATGTTGTGAAATTCAGGATAAGAATACTTTGAAGATGATTGGTACAACTAGGATCATCAAGGGATTGTATGTGCTAAAGGCTGCTATCTTTCATCACAAAGCAAATTCATGCTACACTCAAGAAAATAACATTGACTTATGGCACTTTAGGCTAGGCCATACTTCTGAAAATTGTATGAACATACTAAAACAAGCTTTTCCTTTCATTACTTTTAAGAAGAAATATGTCTGTGATATTTGCTATGAAGCAAAGCAAAAGAAACTTCCCTTCCCAATAAGTAAAACCATATCTTTACATGCTTTTGATATAATACATGCTGACATTTGGGGTCATTTTGTTGTCACATCCATTCATGGACATAGATACTTCCTTACTATTGTAGTTGATAGCTCTAGATTCACTTGGATCTTCATGTTAAAGAATAAATCTGAAGCATCACATGTTTTGCAAGATTTTGTCACATTAATTGAAAATCAATTTTCCAAAAGAATGAAAGCAATAAGAACAGATAATGGCAGAGAATTCTTGATGGAATCCTATTATTCCAACAAGGGAATCATACATGAAACCACTTGTTCCTATACACCACAACATAATGGAGTTATGGAAAGAAAGCACCAACACATATTGAATGTAGCAAGAATTCTATTGTTCCAAAGTCAGCTACCAAAGGTATATTGGTCTTATGTTATTATTCATGCTGTGCATATTATCAATTTTCTGCCTACACCTATGTTGAATACAAAATCCCCTTTTGAAATATTATATGGAAAGCATCCTGACTTGCAACATCTTAAGGTATTTGGTTGTCTCTCATATGCTAGTACAATCAATCACTCTAGGACTAAATTTGATCTTAGGTCTTCTAAGTGTGTTTTCTTAGGTTACAAGAGTGGTACAAAAGGTTTTATTGTGCTGAACTTATCCACTAGAGCCCTGCAGATTACTAGGAATGCAGTTTTTCATGAAACTATTTTTCCTTATAAGACTAAGCCTAATGAGGAAAGTAAGGATAATCCCATAGAATTGAAAGTGCGCATGTCAAGATAGCACTTTGGAAAGCTTTCTTACTGTGTTTAGTTTTGATGAGGACAACTTGTGATTATGAGAGCTTGAAGATCATCAACAAATCAACATGCTTAAGTCTCTAGATTTGTATTAGACTTGGACTAGTAATTAGTTTAGGTTGAGTCTAAGGCTTAGGTAAACTCAATACATGTCTCATATGCATAAAACTTTAAATCATTTTAAGTTTTGAGATATGTCATTCATAATATGTTCATGCACCATATAAATACATGTAATCTGTGCATCATAGGCATAAACTTAGTGTTGAACATGTATAAATTAAGTGCATAACGTATTTGAGTTTTGCAATTTGAAAATACACTTGGAAATATGCTGTTAATCGATTAAGGCATGATTTAATCGATTAACATAAGTTTTTGAAAAGTTGTTGAAACTGAAAACTTGGAAAAACAGAATCAGTTACGTTTTTGAAACACGTTAATTTAATTGTTGCATCTATATGACATTGCATTTGTGAGATTAGAAAAGAGAGAATTCTATGCTTTAGGATTGAGAGGCATTTCATGTTTAATTTCTCATCATTTCACCTCAAATGTTCTTGCATTCATTGATGTTTTTGTGAAGATTTTGTATTCTGTAAAATCTGTTTTTAACTAATGCATTATCATGTTATATGAGACTTGTGTTAGAGTTGTAGAGTAAGGTCTTCATTGTTAAATTTGAGCATTGTAATTGCTTTAGATTACTCTATGTTTTTGTTGTAAAAAGTGTTGTAACTTTGGGAATCTCAAGGTGTCTTACCACCAACGAGATTGTGTTGTATCTTCATTAGCTTAGAGTTCTTGATAGAAAGAATAGGTTCTTGGCTGGGGCTACACCACAAGAAAGGTTTTCTTGGGCGGTAGGAAGGGAGTCAAACCAAGGGATAAGGTTCTTTAGTTTCAAGTAAAAGTCTAAGTGTTGTAATTGGAAGAGTTGCTTGTGAAACATTATTTCAATTATTGTGAAGAAAAATCTCCCAGATCAGCCGGGAGGCCTGGATGTAGTTTGCAAGTGGACACGCAAACGAACCAGGATAAAACCTTGTTGCAGGCTTTTTCTTTCCCTGTCTCTCTTTATTGCTTTAATCGATTACTTTGTATAGTTGTTTTAATTGGAATATTCTGTTTCTATACTATACTGGTGTAACTCTGATATTTTTGTAAGCTCTGTATATTCGTTTCAATCTCGGTTAATTATTGTGCAGGAAACCGAATTTGTCTGTAAAATATGAGCTCTTTTAATCGATTAAAGTGATTGCGTTAATCGATTATTTGTGTTCTGTTAATCGATTAATCTGGGGTTATTTCAGCATTATTTGTTGTTTTCGAAAAGCGGATACTCTGACCGCTACACCTATTCAACCCCCTTCCCTTCTAGGTGTATTTTAGCCACTGATAACTAACAAGAATCTCACTTACATATGACCCATTATGAAGAAATATTTGATACACCTCCTATTGATCATGAATTATTGCCTAATTCCATGACTGAAAGCACTGCTATAGACATTAAGATTGAGCCCACTTCTGATCAACCTAGAGATACTAGTGTTAACAATAATAGAAGAATCCTTAGAATAAGTAAACCTCCCACTTATCTTCAGGACTATCAATATGCCTTATTAAATAAATCCATCTCTTATGGCTTTTCTAGATATCCTATTTCATCCCATTTATCTTATGAACAATTAGCTCCTAAACACAAACATAGAATCTTTTTCATCAGCACTCAAACTGAGCCTAAGAAATATGCTCAAGCCATCTTACATCTTCATTGGAGAGATGCTATCACTGCTAAGTTAAAGGCTCTGCAACTGAACAATACTTGGACTCTCACCACTTTGCCTAAAGATAAGATCACTATAGGATGCAAATGGGTCTGTAAGATCAAATACAAACCTGATGGAAGTGTAGAGAGATACAAGGCCAGACTTGTAGCTAAGGGGTATAATCAAACAAAAGGGATTGATTATATTGATACTTTCTCTCCTGTTGCTAAGATCAGTACAGTAAGACTGCTTCTTGCCTTGGCCTCTATTCACAAATGGCAACTCAAGTAATTAGATGTAAACAATGCCTTCTTACATGGATATATCAATGAAACAGTCTTTATGACTCCATCACCTGGTCTCCAAACTCCTCCTAATTTTGTTTGTAAGCTTGAAAAATCTCTGTATGGCCTTAAACAAGCTAGTAGGCAGTGGTTTTCTAAACTATCCACCTTTTTTTTTATCAAACATGGCTATAGGAAATGTAAGGGAGATCACTCTTTGTTTGTTCATTGGTTATCTAACATTATTCTTACTGTTGTGCTAGTTTATTTAGATTATATCATTCTTTCAGGTAATAATCTTATCGAGATCAATCATCTTAAACAATTGCTAGACATTGCTTTCAAAATCAAAGATGTAGGCAACCTGAAATTCTTTCTTGGCTTTGAGATCTCTAGAAACCACACTAGCATCACCATGAACCAGAGAAAGTATGCTTTAAAGATCCTTTCTAATGCATGGTTTCATGGTTATAAACCTTCAACTACACCTATGGTACAAGGTTCACACCTGTGTCAAGACAACAATGGAGATTGTTTTGACCCTAATGCCTATAAAAGACTAGTTGGTAGGCTCATTTACCTAACAAACACTAGGCCTGATCTCACCTTCTCTGTTCACCAATTAGCTCAATTTATTGCCAAACCAAGTGTGCTACACCAACAAGATGCCTTCAAAAATTTTAGATACATGAAAAGCTCCCTTGGTTTAGGCATTTTCTTCCCTCATAATACATCTATTCAACTATATGCCTACAGTGATAGTGATTGGGCCTCTTATCCAGACACAAGAAGATCTATTTCTGGATATTGCATATACTTAGGAAGATCTTTAATTTCCTAGAAATCCAGGAAACAGAAAATTGTTTCTCGAAGTTCATGTGAAGCTGAATATAGGGCCATGGCCTTAACCTCTTCTAAAATCACATGGCTCACCTATTTATTGGAAGACTTACAACAATTTTACTCTAAAGTTGCTCTACTATTTTGTGATAATCAATATGCCTTGCATATTGCCTCTAACCCAGTTTTTCATGAACGCACTAAACATATTGAAATTAATTGTCACATGGTTAGAGAACAATATACAAGTGGCAAAATAAAACTAATGCATGTTCCTACTCATTTGGAGTTAGCAGATGCACTAACTAAAGCTCTTGGACCAAAAGACTATGCCTTTATTCATTCCAAGATTGGGTTGCTTAATATTTACACCCCAGCTTGGGGGTGGGGTATTAAGCAATAATGAGATTGACCAAGAAAAGCAACTTGACTGAGATAATCGCAACCATGACCGAGACAAGTTCTATCGTGATCGAGAAAATCACAAGGTCAAGGCACCTGACCGAGACAAGACCAAGGCACCTGACCGAGACAAGACCAAGGCACTTGACCAAGACAGGACCAGGACACCTGACCCAGACAACACCAAAGCACATGACCGAGACACCAAGGCATGTGACCATATCAGTAACTCGGTGCATAGGCCATGTGGCCAAGACAACAGAGTCAGGACACATGGGCCAGCTGACCGAGACAATGAAGTCAAGACACATGGGCCACATGGGCCATCTGACCATAACTACATGATCAATTCTGCTTGAACAAACTTAGCTTGGCATAGGCATGGGCCATAATGCAGATACCTTGTACAACAAGAAAACATGATTTTTACCTTCTTGTTTCTTTTAATCACGTGTGATTATTCCATTAGTTAGTTAGTTAGGCTCTATATATAATTATCATATTCTTCATTGTAAATACAAGAGAGAACAATTCAATTTACTTTTATTCAAATCAATCAAAGTTTCACTTCTTTCATTCTTCATCTTCAACCTTCAAGTTTCTCTTCCAAGAACTAATTTGGGTTCTTGTTCAATCATCATCTTCACTTCTTAATAGTGTTTCCACGTTAAAATTTGTTGGTATCATTCTTCTATTTTTCACTATTTTCTTTATCCACTTGCCACTTTCGCAAGTGCCTTTTTTGCATTATATAGAGGAGGAGATTGGTTTTGAATTTCCCAACACCACATATGAGAGGAAATCAACAACAGCTTCTTCACGGCCACAAATTGATCAATATCCGTTGCATTCTTCGTTGGCAGTAGATTTCCTTCTACCGCTTTAATCACCAGATTCATCACTAGATCTTTTTCTACCGCTTGTGAAGTCCACATCCGAAAATGAAGCAGACAAATAAAGCTTTATATAAGTTTGCAATGTGTTGGTAATGATGGCGGTCCTTCAATTTGCCCCTGGCTTATTTTTGGTTGATTTTTATTGGATTAATAGATCACTGGTCGGACCGGTGAGTCATTGGTTGAACCGGTTAACTCAGTTTTCAACTTTTCATTAATAAATTTCTAATAACATTAATAGCTAATATCATATTGTAAAAAATTGTATGTCACACAAATAACTTTTGTCAAATAAGTACAAGTATCAAACATTTCAATGTCAAGAGTAAAATAATAATTGCACAGTAATTTTAAGTTTATAGTATATTATTAATAACTAACATCATATGGTAAAAAATTGTATGTCACACAAATAACTTTTGTCAAATAAGTACAAGTATCAAACATTTCAATGTCAAGAGTAAAATAATAATTGCACAATAATTTTAAGTTTATAGTATATTATTATAATTGTTATATAGTTATAAGTTGTGTTGTATATTTATGTATAATATGTTAATATTGTATATGTGACAAACAACATGACCAAAAAGCATTATGCACATATAGTTTTACTTACAATTGCACATAGTTATGGCAGTAGATGCAATGACGAAGGGTAGAACCAATGATAAACAAAAGAAGCAGCAGCAACAGATAATAAGGACAACAGATGTAACAATGACTATTATGGAGGAGGTCTATATTATGGAAGTTTGGGTATGGTGGTTATGCCTATATGTCAATATTTAAAGTTATTTTAGTCCAAAACAACATTGTTTTGATTTTTTTAAAAATATATATCGCACAAAATGATATCATTTTATTTTTTTTATATATAAAAATCACACTCAAAATGATGCCGAATTGAATTTTACATTCTTTTTAATAAAAGATGATTCGCCGGTTAAACCAAGAACCAGTCGAATTACTGGTTTTTACTTACCCACCCGAGTCAAATCAGTTCCAAAGCATACCCGACACACCATGTGGCTCGAACCGGTATGGTGGCCGGTTCCCGGTCCAACCAGTTGCACCGGCTGGTCCAAGCCGGTTTTCACAACATGCCTTTCAAGGGCTAAGTTGGTGAACAAGATCTTTTAAGGGCTGAGTTGGTGGTCATAATCTTTAAGACTAAATGGATTGGCTATGCCAATGGTGGTCAACATAGCACTTAACATGCCATATTAATAGTTGTAGATGATCGAGGACAAACGTGGTAGCCATTTAAAACTTTGGGGAGATTTAATTGGTGTTCATAACCTTTCTTGGAGTTAGTTGGTCAATACGGTCTTTTAAGAACTAAATTGGTTCGTTACAAATCTTTTAAAGACTAAAATGACATTTTACTCTTAATTTATTTCATTTTTTTTTTGCAAGTTAGGAATTTTTCATTATTTCAAAATTATTGATTTCATTAACTATTTAAACAACTAAAATGCTGATACAATCACATGCAGAACTAGTGGGGCAACTGCCCCCTAGATCTTATTTTTCAATTATTTTTAACTTATTTTTTTCAAATATTTTTTTACCTTGTGAAATAGTTTTTTATAAGTTTATAGGTTAATATTGTTTATAATATTATTATTTCATTTGAGTTTATAATGATTTTACACTTACTAAATATATTATGAGATCACAAATTGCATTTGTCAAACTTTGCAGCAAAAGTCCTAAGATTTTATGGATTTTTATAAATAATTTATTATTGACAACATATGTATTTTATGCACACAAACAAAAAAAGACATTAGGAGGTATGTTCTCTCGTAATCTTAATTTCATTTATTGGATAATTCTGATTTACTGACACACAATGATAACAAAGATGAGTGATACTGGTCAAGCTTAATGGAGAGCGGAGAGGGAAGTGCAGTTTTTCCCATTAGTTTTAAGGGTAAACTTGTCTTATCATGATAAATATAAGGATACAAATGTAATAGCATATCACATTTTATTTATTTTTTTGGCATCACTTATCTCTCTGGTAATGGAAGAAGTCTCATTCGAATGACACGGGCTATTACTTTTTATTTTAACAATATGCATATGGATGTGCTTACTGAATGTATATGTCTATTTTTGTTATTCAAAATACATAATAAGGAAAAATGCACTTCTGCTTGTACCCCATGAATAGGATGGATGCTCGATTATATTCTAAAATCATTTTCAAATTAACTTGCATTTTAGTCCAATATAGATATATATATGTTTCTGTGTAACCAAGTAAATAAAAGGCATATAAGGTTAGCATATAGATTTGGAATACAAACCAAATAAAGGAGGATATGTCTACTGAATATATGTACATGTTTTGATGCTCAGGGTACCTAAAAACATTTTTATAGTCTGAATGCTTACCTGAGCATGTATTTTTTCCTTTCCCTTTTGAACGTTAGACTTCTACTCTTGGTTTCTTGTTCCGTTCTAGGTTTCAAGGTTCTCCTCCTTGTTTTACCGAGTGTATGGTTCCCCTCATGTTCTGATATGTAAGATATGATATTCTCTGATTGTTGTATATGGCGTGTATGTGTGTGGGTGTTGTATGGTAGGAGATATATAGTTCTCTTTCTCTCTATTGTCCTTTTTTGTTTCTGATTTCTCCTTTTTTATATGTGTGATAGCTCTTTTCTGCTCGGATTGTTCCCTTTTTTGTGTATTTTGTGATATGCCTCTTCTTATGTTGATTGTGAATTCTAAAACCCTTTCAGCTACAAAATGAGGTAACGTCCCCAGACTATTCTAATTATCCCATTACCCTGATTATTACATTACTCTATTTAAAGCTGCTCATTAAGGCTACCTATCATTGCTGATTATTATTGTTAGAAATGTGTAACTGGATAATGCAATGTTGATATGTTATCAATATAGTCAACACATATTCGCCTTTACCTTTTTCTTTTTTAATCAATGGGAATATGCCAAGTTATTGTTGAAATAATATTAATAATGCAATGTTGAAAATGTATGAAAGATAAGGTGAAAATTTGTGTTTTAAAAGAAGATAATAGGAAGGTTTGCTTGTAACTTCCAACATAATTGGGTAGAACAAATCCTAATTGTCTATATCATTTTAATAATGTATACAGATATACTTCAATCTTGAAATAGTCACAAATCAATTTCTAGATTGTAGAATCATAGAAAGTTATTCACTCATAAAAGAAAAAGAATTTTTATACAATTGTCAATTTAAATCAGAACCCTTATTACGTTTGGCTCATGTTTCTCACATTTGATACATTCAACAATATTTATGAAGCCAAGATTTTTATTAAACTAAATTTAATTGACAATTGTCAAATATAATATTTTTCATGTTATTATTCTATCATAAGTTTTTATTTTCAATGGGGTCACAGATCAACAATCATCATTCATGCGTATATTTTTATTTAAAGCAAACAGACAACACATAAAACAAAGCAAAAGATAGATGAGATATGAAACATATGCTAATGTATGATAAAAGGAATATTCAACCTAAAAAAATTAAAATCTATGTAGTATGCATAACATGAATGAACTATCTAAATGTAAAAACCTCTCAAGATTAGAAATTTATATTGTCCCCAATGTAAACATCTAAACAAGAGAAAGAAAACGAAAACTCATAAGTTGGGTAGGAAGTACCTACAAAAGAAGAGAGAAAAGTTCCAAATGGCTTATATGTCCTAGATGGACCAAGTAAAAATACTCGTCTCGAAAGGGGCAGCTAATAGGCATGATCGTGTTAGCACTTTTCTCTGTAATTTTTTTATTTTATTTTTATTTTTTTAGATTTTATGATTATTTTTTCTATGGCCGACACTATATATTTCCCCTAAAAGGTTCTGAACTCAAGGAACATTAAAGCCGACACTAAAACACTAAAGTTAATGAACTAAAAAAATGTACCTTCAGTGTGGGTTGATTATCATGAAGCACTCGTTTAACGTCATTAGTTTGACGGTTGATCCTTACGCATCACGCAGGATCCCATGAACTCATACTTGAGGGTGGAGGGAGTGTCTTTACTTTCGTTTTATGTGCTTTCCCTTTCTCCCAATCATCAGATTTAGGTATGACTCTCAAGCATTCCTCTTGTGAGTTATAGGGGAGTGTTGAGCTTACACTTATGGATTCATTAATCATAGCCACTTCCTATCAAAATTTGAAGTGTCACCTTCTAGCATACGTCTCTATAAGAGATCCTCAGATTTCACTTTGGCAACTTCCTCCTTCACAACTTGGTTTTGCATATCAACCTTGCAACATGAGTCCTCAAGAGAAGTTTGTTTAATAGATTTAGCAACATCAAGTTCAACCTTTCATCCCCTATGTTTAGGGAAAGTTATCCATTTTTAACATCAATTATAACACCCGTGGTAGTAAAAAATGGTCTACCTAGTATGATTGAAATTTGTGCATCTTCTTCCATCTATAGTATTACAAAATATGTTGGAATAAAAAATTTCCCAGCTTTGATAGGAACATTATCCAAGATGCCTACAATAAATTTAACTGACATATCCGCTAATTCAAGTGATATAGTAATGGATTTTAGTTCACATACGTCTAACTTTTTCACAAATATAAGGGCATAAGACATATAAAGCACGATCACAATTAGTGTTACCAATTAAGCATGAGATAGAGAAACTACCAGGATCTTTTAGTTAAGGAGAAAATTTATTTTGAATTAAAGCACTGCACTCCTCAGTTATAGCAATTGTTTCATAATCCTCTAGTCTTATCTTTTTAGATAGAATATCCTTAAGAAATTTCATGTATGTAGGCACCTCAATGAATAGAAAATTGATATATAATTTCTTAAGGATATCTAAGAATTTCTCATATTTCTTTTCTAATTTTGCCTCTATAAATCTCCAGGG
Organism: Lupinus angustifolius; assembly: GCF_001865875.1. Taxonomy (NCBI): domain Eukaryota; kingdom Viridiplantae; phylum Streptophyta; class Magnoliopsida; order Fabales; family Fabaceae; genus Lupinus; species Lupinus angustifolius. The sequence continues at coordinate 28,627 of NW_017727853.1, forward strand.
AAAAAGAATTGGTGGTACATATGGTGATGGAGCTACATACTTAGACATATTTTCATAATTTTTTTCCCCTTCAGGGAGTTGTGTCTCAGTATGTTTCTTTTCAACTTGTGTATTATTCCCCATTCAAGGAACATCCTTGAGTTCCTTCCCAGTCCTTAAGTGGACAATCTTACAATGTTCATTATTTGGATTTTTCTCTAGCTCTCTTGGAAATATCTTTGTTTGCCTATTAAAGTTGCTAGCTTGCTGGGAAATTTGTGTTTCTAACATTTTTCCATGGATGGTCAAGTTTTATATCTTAGAATTCAAATCATTTAACATATTTGAAACATTATTAATCGTGAGTTGATCCTTTTGATATTTATTAAGGTTAACAAATAATTTTTCTTGACCTTCCATTATTGTTATAAGGGTGGGATCAATATGAGAAGATTGTACTTATTGATGATTTAAACTGTTGTTGCTCCTCCAGGAAAGGTTGGGATTTTTCTGCCTGTATGGTGGGTTGAATTGTTGACTGCTCATCTCCTTGTAGTCATAGTAATTGCTTGATTTAGGTAGTTCAGTGGTCCAAGCTCCACGTACAGGTTCAGTTATAAACCCAATAGGTTGGGATTGGATTCAGACCATTCTTACCCTTTTCCTCCAATCCCTCACATGTTTCAGTTATAGACCCAATAACATTAGCATTGTATTTTTTCCAGCTTTCCAAACCTTTGAGAAAGGTTCTCTAGCATGGAAATTACCTTTTCCATTTGATTCTCTGAATATTATGCACTAGAGTTTCTCCATGGTGTTAGGTATCAGTGGTTATAATACACCTAGAAGGGGGGGGGGTTGAATAGGTGTAGCGGTTAGAATAGTCGCTTTTCGAAACTCAACACTTAATGCTGAATCACCCCTAATTAATCGATTACAGGATGAAGATAATCGATTAACAGAACACACTTAATCGATTAACAGAACAGGGTGATTAACGCAACAGTCTTAATCGATTAAACAGAAACAGTAAGCTTTAAACATAAACGATTAATTGCACAACAGTTAACCGATAATGAAACGAATAACAGAGCTTACAAATTTTATATCAGAGTATCATTCAGTATAGCACAAGTACAGAATGTATCAATTAATTCCACTATACTAGATAATCGATTAAAAACAGTAAAGAGAGAGAGAGAGAGAAAAAAATCCTGCAACGCGAATTTTTATCCTAGTTCGTATGCTTGTCCACTGCAAACTACATCCAGGCCTCCCGGCTAACTTGGGAGATTTCCTTCACTATAATTGAATCAATGTATTTACACGCACATCATCCAATTACAACACTTAGAAAATTACAAGAAAACAAAGAAACTTATTCTATGGTTTGACTCCCTTCCTACCGACAAGAAAACGTTTCTTTCGGCGTAGCCCCAACCAAGAATCTCTGTTCTTTCCTTTTATAAAACTCTAAGCAATTATGAAGATACACTCAATCTCTTAGGTGATACGACACCACGAGATTCCCTTGTTACAACAATTACACAACAAAATACAAGAGTAAAATTAAGCTATTACAAAGCTCAAATA
>NW_017727853.1:30298-64137 GCF_001865875.1 Lupinus angustifolius
CCTCGAAGAAATGACTTATAGACCTCAACAGGATCAAAGTTGTCCTTGACCTAAGAACAATCCCCTATACCATAACCAGAAGATGATAACCCGCCAACATTCAGAAAAAGAATCATCATTCAGCTCAAACAGACTACCAGAAATCATAGACCAATACTTTCCATCCTTATATCTAAAATTAGCATAAAATTCCCTAACTAGAGCAGGGTAGACTTGTCCCTTTAATTCCAAAAACTGAACGGTTCCCTGAGCCTCCATATCATGCGGCAAACTAAAGTTTTGTTCCGCCAACCAGGTTAAATCAACATACCTTACGTACGTGGGTTTGCGACCTTGGAATTTCGCCAAATGGGTTTCTTGCAAGATGAGTGAATAGTAGGGGTCACCGCGNCGCGGTCCCGAGTGGAAGGTGAACCAGATTCCCTTCTTCGTACACGAGTAGCTGTAGTCTTGACCCGTTTTGGATGACCTTGCTCCATTGTATGTGTTGAACCCGAAATGGTGTTGACTGAGTAGAGAGGGTTTTAGGAAAACTTAACCTAGGGTTGAATTGGTGGAAGATTTGGAATTTGGGTGGATTAAGGATGATAAAGTGCGATTTCGGATGGTTTGAGAGGGTTAGGATGAGGTTTATTCTACCTTATTGCACTTGGATTGGTTGGGTTAGTGATTCAGAGACTTAAAACACAAAAGAGGTTGAGAGAATGTCGAAAAAAGTGCAGAACCGAGACACTGTCTGCCTTTAACATACTAGTTTTAATCGATTAACGAGCGGTTTAATCGATTAAAACAGTGTAAAATTTGAATTTTCAGAAAAATGATGCCCAGGTAATCGATTAACGGGCGGTTTAATCGATTAAATCAGTGAAAATTTGAATTTCCAAAAACTAATGCCCAGGTAATCGATTAACCCCAAGTGTTTAATCGAATAAACACTGTAAAAATTGGTTTTTAGGCAGCAGAACGGTTTCGACTTTTTAGGACACATGCATGCATTGCAATGGATCAATCGAGACATTTATAATCACAGAAAGAGTTAATCAAGAGATATAATTTTGCATTTTCAACATATATCATTTAAACATGAAACACATAGGCATATAGAGGCAAGACAATTAATGCAAACAACTAAACAATTTTTAAACAAGATATTGTTCATCAAGAATTCCTAGTTCTCTCCTTAGAACATAGAAAGTATCCCTGGGAAGGGGCTTGGTGAAAATATCTGCTAACTATTTAGATGTTTCCACAAATTCAAGAACGCAGTCACCTTTTTGTACATGATCACGCAAAAAATGATGTCTAATTTCTATATGCTTTGTTCTAGAATGCAAAACGGGATTCTTGGATAGGTTAATGGCACTTGTATTATCGCATTTTATTGGGATCTTTTCGAGTTTAAGACCAAAGTCCTTAAGTTGCTGCTTCATCCAAAGGATTTGAGCGCAACACACACCAGCGGCAATGTATTCCGCTTCGGCGGTGGACAAAGCAACACAGGCTTGCTTCTTGCTGTGCCATGCTACTAATGAACTGCCCAATAGGTGGCAAGTACCACTAGTGCTTTTCCGATCCAATTTACATCCGGCGAAATCGGAATCGGAATAACCCACCAAGGATAGTGAGGCATCCCGAGGATACCATAATCCCATGTTAATAGTTCCTTTTAGATATCTCATGATTCTTTTAACAGTTATATAGTGTGATTCTCTAGGTGATGATTGATATCTCGCACACATGCATACACTGAACATGATATCAGGTCTACTTGCAGTTAAGTAAAGTAAAGACCCAATCATACCACGATACTTCGTTACCTCGATTGCTTTTCCTTTCTCATCTTTGTCTAAGTAGCAAGCAGATGCCATAGGTGTGGAAGCTTCCTTACATTTGTCCATTTCAAATTTCTTGAGTAGCTCTTTGCAGTATTTCGCCTGATGGATGAATATCCCACTTTCTAGCTGCTTTATCTGCAATCCTAGAAAGAATGTGAGTTCTCCCATCATAGACATTTCGTCCTCCCCCTGCATCATCTCAGAAAATTCTTTACATAAGATATCATTAGTAGATCCAAATATTATGTCATCTACATAGATTTGTACAAGCAGAACATGATTTTATGATTTCTAATAAAAAGCGTTGTGTCAACCAAGCCTATCTCGAACCCTTTTTCTAAAAGAAAGGTACTAAGTCTGTCATACCAAGCTCTAGGAGCTTGTTTGAGACCATATAGTGCCCTTTTAAGTTTGTAAACATGGTTCGGATATTTAAAATTTTCAAAACCAGGCGGTTGGTCAACATAAACTTCTTCTTGAATGTATCCATTCAGGAAGGCGCTTTTTACATCCATTTGAAAAAGTTTGAAATTCATTAAAGATGCAAAGGAAAGAAGCATTCTGATGGCCTCTAGTCTGGCTACAGGAGCGTAGGTTTCGTCATAATCGATACCCTCCTCCTGGTTGTAGCCTTTGGCCACCAAACGTGCTTTATTTCGAATTATTAAGCCAGATTCATCAAGTTTATTTCTGAAGACCCATCGAGTACCAATTACGGGATGATCATTAGGTTTGGGGACCAAGTCCCACACATGATTGCGCTCAAACTGGTTTAGCTCTTCTTGCATAGCTATACCCCAGTGTACATCCTCAATGGCCTCATCAACGGTCTTAGGCTCAATTTGCGATACAAAAGCTACAAAATTACAGAAATTTCGTAAGGAACTACGGGTTACCACTCCCGTAGATATGTCACCTATAACTTTATCAATTGGGTGAGCTTTCTTTGTTTTCCACACGGTAGGCATGTCTGAGTGCTCTTGAGGTTCGATTTGACCTTCATCATTGGCTCCTTTTTCATTATCCATGTCCTTGGAGTATGCTTCTTCCAAAGCACCTGCAACATCATCAGAAACGACCTTTCTCTTCTCTTTTGGAGAAGATTCGTCAAACTGTACATGGATAGACTCTTCAACTTGCATTAAATATTTGTTAAAGACTCTGAACGCTTTGCTATGAATCGAGTATCCCAAAAATATTCCCTCATCGGCTTTAGAGTCGAATTTCCCTAAGGCCCGCTTTCCATTATTTAATATAAAACATTTGCAACCGAAAGCGTGAAGATGGGATATATTTGGTTTGCGGCCTTTTAAAAGTTCATAAGGAGTTTTGTTCAAGTTTGGCCTTAAGAGTACTCGATTTATAACATAGCATGCAGTATGAACTGCATCAGCCCAGAAGTACTTGGGGGTATTACTTTCGTTAAGCATGGTTCTCGCTAATTCTTCTAAAACACGATTTTTCCTCTCTACAACTCCATTTTGTTGTGGAGTGCGAGGAGCAGAGAACTGATGCAAAATGCCATGCTTATCACAGAATTTGTCGAACTGAAAGTTCTCAAATTCTCCCCCGTGATCACTTCGTATATATATTATTTTTAGGTTAAGTTGGTTTTGGATTTGCTTGGCAAGATTTTTAAAATTTTTGAACGCGTCGCTTTTTGATGATAAAAACAATGTCCATGTAAATCTAGAGAAATCATCAACAATAACTAGAGCGTAGTAACTACCACCAAAACTCATGATTTGTGATGGTCCAAACAAGTCCATATGGAGTAGCTCCAAAGGTCTTGAAGTGGATATCACATTTTTATTTTTAAAAGAGTTTTTGGTTTGTTTACACTTTTGACAAGTGTCACAAATTTCTTTAGTTTTAAAATTCAATTTTGGTAGCCCCTCAACTAGTTCGTTTGATGATAATTTATCTAGATGCTTTATATGGATATGTGCAACACGTCTATGCCATAGCCAGATGTCATCTTCTTTAGAAATAAAGCATTTTGAAAATAATGTAGTGACATCGTCCAAATTAACCATGTAAATATTATTTATACGGTGACCAACAAATTTAACGTTATTAGATAAAATATCACGAATGACACAACAATCAGAATCGAAGGATACACGATTACCTTTATCGCAGAGTTGGCTTATACTCAACAAGTTATGTTCTAGTCCTTCAACATAAAGGACATTATCAATCAGAGTTTGGGATGAGTTACCAACTGTTCCTGTGCCGAGTATCTTTCCCTTGTTGTTGTCTCCATAAGTGACGTATCCTTTTCCTTTAAGTGAGAGATCCAGGAAATTTGATCTATCACCTGTCATATGCCTCGAACACCCACTATCTAAGTACCATTTTTGTCCATGTGTTCGGAGACATACCTGCAAAATAGATTACTTACTTTTCTCAGGTACCCAATTTATGTTGGGTCCTTTTCTGTTAGTGATTAGGGAATCATCTCCCTTCTTTTTCCATACATAAACTCCGCTAGGTATACCATACTTTTTGATATAGCATGAATGATAAGTATGACCATATGTGTTACAATAAAAACAAGTAGGAGAATGCTTATGATATTTGTTTTTAGCTTGAGCTACCGGTTTTCTATATGGTCGCTTCTTTTTAGCAGTGCGAGTATAACCTAGACCAGTTCGATCACCAACATTTCTAGTTTGATTAAGCAGGTTATCTAATTGCAGTTTACTGTTTGTGAGACGTGTGAGTTTTTCATTTAGTTTAAAATTGTCCTCTTGCAAAGTCTCGCAAGTCTCACAGACAGGTTTTTGACATAAGTTACTAGCAGAGCAGTTACATGAACTACAAGAATAGATGAGATCTAAAGTTTCATTTTCCAGTTTTAATTCATCTAATTCTTTTTGTAATTGGCTTATTTTTTGTTCGTTTATCAGGATTATCCTTTTCCTATCAATGTTAATTCTAGCCAATTTCTTTAATTCATCATGCAACTCGACATAAGCATCATACAATACATCATAAGGAGGTGAATCATCCGAAGTGGATGAGGTGTCAGAATATACCTCATCATTGCCCTTGCATGAGTCTGAATTTGTATCGATGTCAGATCTGGCCATCAGACACAGCTTTGCTGACTCCTCCTCACTTGAGGTGCTTGATGTCGACTCCTCCTCAGGTACATCCCAAACGATGTAAGCTTTCTTGGATTTGAAGTCCCTGGGAGTGCTCTTTTCTGAATCAACCTTCTTTAGGTAGGTTGGACACTGAAACCTCATGTGCCCTACTTTTCCACACTCATGGCAAGTGAAGCGATCCTTGTTATTCTTGCCTTTACTGGTTGACTCTTTCGCTTCCTTCTTTTGAAACTTTTTGAGTCCTCCTTTTCTTTTAATGAATTTGCTAAATTTTCGGACTAGGAGACCCATAGTTTCATCATCTAGATCGGAATCAGATTCATCATCAATTTTCTCTTCTTTGTCTTTGGAGGTCGTGGCCTTCAATGTGATGCTCTTCTTCTTCCGGTCTGATTCTTCATTCATGGTCAAGCGACCCAACTCCATTTCATGCTCTTGAAGTTTTCCAAATAAAGTAGCTAAAGGCATAGAATCTAAATCTTTAGACTCAACAATTGCAGTCACCTTTGGTTGCCATCTCCTGTCAAGACAACGCAAAACTTTATTAGTTAGTTCACCTCTAGCAAATGATTTATCGAGAGCAACTAAATGGTTGACAATATGAGTGAATCGCTTTTGCATATCACATATTGATTCGCTTGGTAACATGCGAAACAACTCATATTCGTGGGTCAGCGCGTTCAGTCTTGCGCGCTTGACTTCGCTAGTGCCTTCGTGAGTCACTTGTAAAGTGTCCCACATTTCTTTCGCATTATGGCACTGCGAGACCCTAAAGAATTCATCATATGATAGGGCCGATGTGATGATGTTTTTGGCGCGCAGGTTATGCTGGACCTTTTTGCGCTCATCATCGGTCCATAAACTTTTCGGTTTATCTTTAGGTTGATCGTCCACAAGATGTTGTGGAACGTAAGGGCCGTTGACTACGGATTCCCAAATATCCGAGTCTATGGCCTCAATAAAAATTTGCATGCGCACTTTCCAGTAGGCATACCCTTCACCACTGAATATTGGTGGTCGATTAATGGATGACCCATCACCACCAAATGGATTTGAAGAACCCATTCCTTTTCCCTTTAGGATCACGAATACGCGGTTGAGCTAGCACTTCGTACTAGCTCTGATACCACTTGTTAGGTATCAGTGGTTACAATACACCTAGAAGGGGGGGGGGGTTGAATAGGTGTCGCGGTTAGAATTACCGCTTTTCGCAAATCAACACTTAATGCTGAATCAACCCTATTTAATCGATTAAGGAGAAAAGGATAATCGATTATAAGCACAGTCTTAATCGATTAACACAAAAAACAGTTTTAAACAGAAACTATTTTAATCGATTAATAGAAACAGTATAATCGATTAACACAGGAATATTAATCGATTAAACAGAACCAGTAAGCAATTACAGAAACGATTAAATGCGAAACAAATAACCGATAACAGAACGAATACAGAGCTTACAAATTTGTATATCAGAATAGCTTGCAATACAACAAAAGAACAGAATGTATTAGTTGAATCAAATATACAAATTAAATCGATTGAAAAACAGTAAAGAGAGAGAGAGAAACAAATCCTGCAAATCGAATTTTTATCCTGGTTCGTTTGCTGTCCACTGCAAACTACATCCAGGCCTCCCGGCTGACTTGGGAGATTTCCTTCACTATAATCGAATCAATGTAATTTACAAACACATTATCCAATTACAACACTTAGCAAATGACAAGAAAATTAATCGATAAAAGTATTAGTTAATCGATTAACAGCATTTTTAAATACAAAACCTCAAATACGTTATGCACTTAGTTCATACATGTTTAACACTTAGTTTATGCCTAGAATGCACATATACATGTATTTATGTAATGCATGAACATATTATGAATGACATATCTCAAAGATGAAATGATTTAAAAGGTTTATGCATATGAGACATGTATTAGGTGCCCTAAGCCTTGACTCAACTTAAACTAGATTCTAGTCTAAGCCTAGTACCAATTAAAGACTTAAGCACGTTGATTTGTTGGTGATCTTCAAGCTCTTATAAGCACAAGTTGTCCTCATCAAAACCATGACATATAAAGAGAGCTTTCCAAAGTGTTCCTCTTGACATGCACACTTTCATATGGATGATGTATCCTATCATTCGCTCATTAGTGATGATATCTCTATTATCTTTGAAGCATCATCAATTCATTTTCACATGAAAGCACCACCTGTAGAAGAGTCCAACAATTGTTGTGATGGAAAGTTTGACCCAGTGTAAAAGTTCTGAACCAACATCTAAGGTGGAATACCATGATTAAGGCAAGCTTCAGTCAACTTATTTAATCTTTCCCAGGCCTCAGCAATGGACTCCCCATCCTTTTGACTGAAGTTATGGATGAGGTGCCTATAGTGCACAGTTTTGGAAAGGGGAAGTATTTGTTGAGAAAAGCCTTCTCCAAATTTCACCATGGTGCTTGAATTTCAGCATTTTGATTTCTTAGCCACGTCTTAGCTCTGTCTCTAAGGGAATATGGAAACATGCAGAGATGGCATCTTCAGAAGCCCCATGGATCCCTATAGTCCAACAAAATTCCAAGAATTGATCAATATGAGCATTGAGATCATGAGCTTCTCCTCCAAATTGGTTTTGCATCACTATTTGGATCATAGTAAATGGTAAAGTTAATTTCTATGCCTCAATATCTGAGCGGATTATTCCAGGATGTGAACTACGAGCATTAGGGTTTGCATAGTCGCGAAGTGGTTTTTCAGCTTGTCCAGCCATTGTTTGTGTATTTGTACGTCTTTCTCTTTCTCTTCCTCTTTGTTGCTTCTCTTTCTTCTACAAAAAGTCATTAATGACTCTGAGTAGTACTTCGAACTTTGCATAAACCAAACTGGCAACCTGTAGAGGTACCAAGAAAAAGGAAAATGCATAATACACTAGAGTAAAGTAATGGATTAATTGATGGCACTAAAGACTTGATAGAGAAAATTGCAAGTGCACGATTATGTCGTCAAGTAAAAAAAAATATCAATCCCACGAGGGCTAGAATATTCCTTTAATTATTTCAATTAATTTATACCTAACTCGAATTGAGATTAAAATTGAATTTAGAACAATTGAACATTTGACAAGAATGATTATGAAAATAACAAAACAGGAGTAAAATCTAATTAGGAAGAGTTCCCAAGATAAGGTTATCGCCTTTACACTCGCAAATCCTTATTTTGCTTATTGTCATGAACTTTAAGTTGTAAGGGTGAATTGCTCTTTGATATGTGTCTTCCTCGCAAATGAAGTTGCACTTACTCTCATGGTATGGTTATCATCATTTACTTAGATCTTTCTATCCAATCGCTTTGTAGCAAGCAAAGGTGAATTCCAGAGACCCTCGAGAATCCTAATGTATCTAAGAGGTGTAATTTGTTGGTCAGACAACTCACATGAATAAAACTCAGTTTAGTTATTCAAATCACAACACTCAATGAAATATATGTAAAAATAAGTGTTTACTGAATGTAAAAGAGCAAAGCCCCAATCCTTGAAACAGAAGGAATTAGTCACTCATGATGAAGAAGAGAATACCAAATTCTAAATTAGAGAATTGTAATGTAAAGAGTCTTCAATCCTTGAGGGAGAACCCTCATTTATTCTAATTTCAAAAGATTGGGCTAAGCCCAACAAAACAAATCTAAAAAAATGGGAATACAATCTGTCATCCATAACCATAGGTGTGGGATACGACCTGACCATAGATCATGACGCCTTTTCTTCAAGTTGTTTCTCTTCAATTCAAGCTTCAAAGTGACTTCTTTTGACCCTTCAATTGGTCTTCACATAGCCTCAATACTGAATCATATCTTTTTGTACCCAATCTCTACTCTTTTTGGCTTCAATCCATCCAACCTGCACAACATAGTCAAAAACATCCGCTCAATCCGAACAAAGAGAAATAAAAGTAAAGAACAATTTTAAAGTCTTAATTATGTCCTAAAATGCAAGTTAAATGCAATGCAAAAACAACATAATTTCACACTCATCACTTTCACGAGCTCTACTCCCCATGGAAGGATGCACTAGTAAAGAAAATGGTGGGGAAATCACATAGATACAATATTTTCAAAGAAAGACTCACAACGATTTGGAAACTCCAATAGGGCTTTAACATGGTGGATGTGGGTCATGATTTTTATTTAATGAAATTTGATCTTGCTGCAGACTGAGGGAAAGTGATTGAAGGGGGCTCTTGGATGATATTTGATCATTATATGCCAGTAGCATGTTCGACCACATAAATTTGTTGCTCCTGCAATAAAAGTTGACTACACCTTAGTATGGATTCGTTTACCAGGATTGGACATGGTCTACCTTAATGAAAGCTTTATCCTTGAAGTTGAATCATGTGTTGGTCGACCAGTTAAAGTATACACTAAAACCTTGTGAGTAGATCAGGGAAGATATGTTAGGGTTTGTATAGATATTGACCTACCAAAACTAGGTGCAAATGTAGTTCTTGGAGGACACCCTTACAAGGTCATGTATGAAGGTCTGCATGTCATTTACATAACTTGTTGTTTCTAAGGTCAAATTGCAAAAATACTACTTTGATTACACCATGTACGACCAACGAGGTGGCCAATGGAGTAAGAGGTGCAACAATCGATGGAGTAAGAGATGCAACAGTTATAACAATTCTTTCAGGTGAAATGAATGTTACTCATAATGGTGGAGAGGAAACCAACCAATATGTGAGACTCAATTCATTGAGCAATTATAGTGATTGGTTCAATGTCACTCGAAGAAAAGAAGTTAAAAAAGGTTCAAAATAACACCATTAATACTCTTAAAAGTGGGAGTCGTAATCCATTTAATTTAGAGTAATTATCCATTTTAGTCCCTCGTGTTTTCAACCTTAACTATTTGGTCCTTCAAAAATTGAAAAACACAAAATGCTCCCCAAAAATTTCAAATGTGGGTTAAATTAGTCTTTTTTGGGGTCAAATTACTTTCTTACCAAGTGTTTTAAAAATATGCAAAAGAGAATTAATTTGACCCACATTTGCCAATTTTGTGGATAATTTTGGGTTTTTCAATTTTTAAGGGACCAAACTTGTAAGGTCGAAAAACATGAGGGACTAAAATGGATAATTACTCTTTAATTTATTGAACAAAGGGCAAGAACAGTGTTGTAAAAACTAGTTCGTGTTGACTGATTCAACTGATAAACTGGTCTCAATATCGGTACAGTACAATAATTATACTGGTGATACAATCATACTAGTCGAAACCGATCATACTGATCGGTTTTAATTTAACCGTACTAGTCATATCGACTAATTTTTATTTAATATTATTTTTTAATGAAAATAAAAAATAATATTGGTTTTTTATTGTTTTTAACATTAATGTTAATATATTATATATGTATATCTAACTTCATCGGTATAAAGTTTAATTAATTAATCATCGGTTGAACTATTATACTACTATACTAATACACTGATTGGTTTAATAACCGGTACCATATTAATAACATCAGGCAAGAGAATAAAGCGGGCACACACGCAGAGTTAATGTTATTCAACATTGAGTCGGGGATCAACTGTCCCATTTTCCATGTCTCATTGTGTACCCAACCAATTGAAAGTTGACACTTACATGACAATAAAAAAAAAATATACAATAACATTTATATACCATTTGGTAGCATGTGATTGGTTTGGGACATGGGGACATAAATTTTTTAGAACAGCCGAATCTTGGTTCCAATTAATGACCGCATGAAGACAAAAATGGGGATGCACAAACAAATGAGATCTGATAGTTGGATCGGGAGAACTAAAAAACGTAGGAACTAAATACTACTCATTTAGTAGCACAACATAATTTGAACAACCCCAAGACAAGTGTGGTGCAGTCAAAGGAGGATATTAAAAATGTAGCAATGGATACTTCGACTGATATGGGTAAGAAAATATTCCATGACTTCGAAAATTTTGGCATGCATTTACAAGAAAATAAATTACTCTCTTCTACCTATTTCCACTTCATTGAAACCGAATTAAAAGGGAATTATCACTCCCATGGGCAACCAAATATTTCTACTAATGCAATTAAGAATGAAGACTCATAAGAACACAAAAGCTCTACCATGGCCCCTCCTGATGGAGAGTATGTGGTGGTTGAGACACCATTAGAGAACCAAGGCCATGACCACATGGACATGGAGGGAATTATATTTTTATACTACCACAACCGTACGTTTTTTAATGATTGAGTTTAAAGATTTTAAAAATGTATCTTCTAAGTGCAAGATGACAAACTAAAAGGCAGTGAATTAGTATTTCATACTATTTTCTCTTTTTCTACAAGTTAAAATCAAAAGTGCAACAAAAGATGAATGTAAAGAACAAATGCTTCAAAATAAAAATAGTAAAGGATAGAGAAAATCACACCATGATATATCATGCCTCACATTCACCAATCGAAGGCTACATTCAATCCCCTTGAACGAGATTTTCCAGTTCTCTTGATTACCAAGTACAAACCTCACACCAAGATTCTCTCAAGTTCATTACTCAAATTCCCCAACAAGAAAGTACACCACTTTCTTGTCATATAAGTACTCTAACCAAACCCTATAGTGATTCTTATCTGTCATAAGAAAGAAGATGACAAACTTTGGCAAGGGATCACTAAACGTAATATCGTTTCAGTATGAATCCTTTTTTGAAAGATAATTATACTAGATATTACAAATGCTATTAGTTTCTTAGATTTGAAAGTTCAAAAAAATCTTTCTGAGTAAAACTCGAATGCAAAAGTGTAACTGAAACTATGATTCAAGTGTTCACCTTCTCTTTGCTGATGGCATACTCCTTTTCTATAAAGCAAAATGATCACAGATACGAGGTTTAGTTAAGCACTCGACCTCAACATAAACATATCAAAATATTGAGATATGTGTTCATAAGGGATCTAGAATACTAAGATGACAAAATTCACTATTCTCTATTTTACTATCGACATTGGAGACTATCTTGGTTTTCCCATGTTGCAATGTTGCAACAGAGAGTTTGTAATGAGGACTTTAGCTTTATTATTGACAAAATAAAACAAAGATTGACATCTTGGAAACTTCATCTCATCGACAATCCTAGCTGGCTCACTCTATCTAATAGGTCCTCTATCTTCAATCTCGACTTATTACATGCAAACAATTTGGATTCCTTAGTCTCTTTGCTCAAAGATATCTGCATGTAATCGAGAATTCATATGGGGTACTAGATGAGGAAAGGGTTTGCACTTAATGATGGTTTGGGTATCAGATTAACAAAAACTTCTAACATTTCTCTCTTAGGAAAACTAGTGTGGAACCTTATGTACAATGTAGATAATTTTGGATTTGCATGTTATTGTAGAAATATAAACCATCAGTGAATAATAGCAAAGGTAAAATTAAATATGGTTCTCTAACTATGAATGTCTATGGATGACTATAAGTTGATCGTTCATGAAGGAAACATTTCTTTCTAGTTTGACTTGTGGATGGAACTGCGTCATATTGGAGTATAGGTTAACTATGTGAATATTCATGATATTGAACTTCAGATCAAAGACGTATTTGTGGACAACACTTGTAAATTTGAAAACTTGACAACAGAGTTTCCCCATGAAGTCAAGAACTTAATCACCAAGAAACAACTCCACCTACACCTTCATAAGCATGATCACTACATATGAGATAATAATTTACATGAGAAATATGCTACAAAATATGGATATTCGTGGCTTTCAAATGATCATAATCTTGCACCTCAAAAAGGTGTTTCACATTGAATTTGGAAAATTGAAGCCCCTCAAAACATCAAGTTCTTAATATTGCAAGTTGGTCATAACACCATCCTACTAACAAATATGCTTAGGTCATCTCGTGGTATCAAAGTATCTTCATTATGCCTAAGATGAAACTTATATATGAAACCATAATCCATTGCCTTCTAGATTTCTCATATTCACTAGCGCTCTAGAATGTTATGGTTTTCAATACTAATGACTTATATCACAATCTAAACAATAGTGAATGGGTTAATACTATGTTCAGGAAGTGTATAAAATTTTCTTAGCGGATGTGGAGAAATAAAAACCTTTTCTACATGGATTGTGAAAGGAAAGATATTTGGTGCCTAACAAATTCAATATGGTGGACCATCACTGATATTGAAGTGGTGTACCTCAATCATGATCATATTTAAAATTCTTAATGTCAGGTGCAATGGATTAGACCTTGTGGTGGGTTCATAACTCTAAATGTGGATGACAGCTCTTTGAGTAACAACTAAGGTAGGTTATGGTGGTGGGTTCATAACTCTAAATGTGGATGACAGCTCTTTGAGTAACCGCTAAGGTAGGTTATGGTGGACTCTTGCATAACAATGAAAGAATTTGGATTGGAGATTTCATGGGATTTGTTGAAGAATCAAACAAACTTCGTGCATAACCACTACGCCAGAATTTGTATTTAACAATGTCCATTCAACAACGCTTATGTGTTGAACGCTGTTAAATATAAGACGGAAGATAATTAACAGCGCTCATTGAAGAAAACGTTGTTAAATGTGTTATCTTTAACAATGCTTATTGAAGAAAGCGGCGTTAAAGATCATACTTCATATATTTAACAGCATTTCTTCAATAAGCGCGGTTAAAAGTGTTATCTTTAACAAAGCTTATTTAAGCAATTGTTGTTAAAGGTGTTATCTTTAACGATACTTATTGAAGAAGTATTGTTAAAGATCATACTTCATATATTTAACATCACTTCTCCAATAAGCATTGTTAAATGTGTTATCTTTAACATTGCTTATTTAAGCAAGCATTGTTAAAGATCATGCATTCATATATTTATCAGCATTTCTTCAATAAGCGCTGTTAAACGCTTGTTTTAGTGGTGAGCGAGAATCTTTTCAAATTCAAAAAAAAAACCTCACATACAATAATACACATATCAATCAGTTTAGTATTTCTCTTACTTTCTTCTTCTCCATGAGTTACATTTTTTTTTCTTTTTTGTTTTTAATTTATCTCTTCAAACAAGTTATCGATTTTTGGTTTTTCTCTTCACGCATAAGTTAAATCGTTATCTTATTTTAACTCGTTTATTTCTTTTTGGTTCAGTCTTGATGTTTGCATTTACACCATAAATAAAAAGTTTTTATTTGTTGTGAAGTTATGCAACTATAGTGTTATAGGTTTTTTGCTATGGTTCACTGGTTTAACACAAGGTTTAAGTATAATGGTAAATGTTTTTTTCTCAATTGCTGCTAATTTTGTATTTTTTCCCATAACTTTTGCAATTTGTTTAGAGATAATATTTTTATTTGTATTTGCAGCTTGCATTGATCATTGAGGAACACATGAACTTTGTAAGAACTTTCACATTGGAGGAGAAATAATGAACAATTTGCGTAAGATCTCATTACTAATATGTTATTTTATAATATTGGAATCTGTTATTGATGAATGTAGCTGGAGTAGTTGGTGATTTAACAAATCTATTATAAATGTGGTAGAGTTGAACATGCTTGTCATTGTTTGATAGAATGTCTGAGAGAGATATTGGTTTATTTAGAAAGTAGACATTTAACCGTGTTTGCTTCAGTGAGCGCTGTGAAATGTCTACTTTCTACAGGGCTTCAAAAAACGATGTTGAATATAACTTTATGTACTACTGCACTCACATATAAAGTGCCCCAAAAACGCTTTTAAATGACAATTTTAAGCGTTGTTGTTTTTCTATTCTCGTGTAGTGAAATCTTAACATTGTGGTATGGTCTCAATTTGACTTGGGATTTAGGCTACATGAAGGTTAAGTGCTATATTGACTCCTTGGATGTTATATCTCATGTTTATAGTCATCTACTACAACATCATCTCTATATAACAATTGTGTTAGGCACTGAGACCTAATGAATAGGGAGTGAGAGGCTACTTTACATCATATCTTGAGAGAGGAAACTAAAGTGTTGACTATCTTACAAAATATAGCTTGTTCATCATCATCTCTTAATGTAATAGATTGAGTATCATATGAGCTCATATACATGTTGAGCTCATATACATGTTGTATTATGGTTAGTGATCATGTTTCAGATATTCTATTGGGGACAAAATTAGTTCCTATATATCTAGAAAAACACATTCTTTTCGCTATAAAAAATATTTTAATAATTTTATAAAGTCAAAAAATTACTGTAATATCTATAAATAAGTAAAATAATTATTTGACTTTATAAAACCATAAAATTGACCAGAGCATTTTATTTGGCCAAAAATTCAATAATGACTCTATAAAATCCAAAAAATTACTGTATCCATAGATGAGTGAAAATAATTATTTAACTCTATAAAATCATGAAATAACCAGATTGTCATTTTCACTATTTTTTATTATATTAAAATATTATATTTTCAAAATACTTTTTTATAAATGTTAAAAATGGGTCAAATGAAATTTGACATTCACGTCAATATAAAATATCACAAATCAAGCAAGATGAAAGTAAAAGCCTTCTCTTTGTTGCTAGCTTCGAACCAAGGAAGGTTGTAAGGCTAAGCTTCAAACCCGCAAGTCACTCAGTTGAGTGGAAGTTGCTAATTGTTACTATTTTTAATAACGTGAATGGTCGTAAGTGGATGCTTACTACCAGTAAAGTCACTTCAATATGACCTTTCATTTAATTGAACATTAAAGAAGGTATGAGAATTAAGTATTTATCAGTAATATACTATAATTGTAATCACAACACTTTTGTGACATGAATTGAGTTGTGAGGTTATAACATAAAAGACTGTTCTGAACAACTTCAAGGTTATGGTTACCCCCATATGAATGTATCTGCACACAGATGCACATGCAAAAGATAGTTTAACTCCACTCCAGTAATGAAGAGACCATTAATTGAACATGTGGCTGAGATTTTTTTAAACTTTGTTTATTTATTTTTTATTCAAAAATAATATAAAATCATGACCGTTGAAAAGATTTTTTTGTCACATGTCATCATCCTATTCAGCACTAGACTCTCCAGTACTGGAGAGGATCCCTTTCCTGCAAAAGGGATCCGGTTCTAAAATGTAAAGTGCAGTTACCACTACTAAGTCATCGGGATACGTCCCGCGGTTGGTACTGTGATTACCTCTGCTGATTTTAGCACGAAAAGTCACCTACGGACCAAAAATGAATTTTAACATAAAGTTTGTAAAGTAAATATGAGGATATAGACTATAGATCGATTCAAAATACATAAACATGCCCAGGAGGAACATTAAGATTCCCTATCAACTTCACTAGTGTTCTATTAGTGAACAAGTTTAGTCAGACTGGAGGTTCGAGTAATGCTTCTTTGGTAGTTGGGCTGGAGATTTTCAGAAATCATGAATGAGTTCACTTTGACTCGCCCGTGGAGGTACGTGAAAAGGTTCTCCGACGATCAAGTCAGTAAGACTATAGAGGTAATGCTTAGGAGCTCTGAAGCACGGATTCGTCGAACGTCCTCGTGTGTCAGTGTCCAACACGTATCCGACACGGATACGCTTGGATTCTTGAAGGATACGCTCGGATTCGCAAAGGATACGCTCAGATTCGCGAAGGATACATATCCGTAGAGTATCCAAAACTTTAAAAAATAAAATAAATAAATATCAAGGCATGTATCATATTTGTTTTCAATAAAATATAGGATAATATAGATTCGTTTTAAATAAAATAGGATAAGATAGATTCGTTTTAATAAACACCAACTTATTTAAAGGCCATAAAGACTCATACCAACATACAGTCACACCACATTGACCCTCCGATAGTCGATTCACTATACCGACTCTCCAATCCACAACATCACCGTCAAGAAGGAGATAAAATTGATACTATTTTGTTTCTAGAGCTAGACAATAAGCAATTTTGTAACTTATTCTACTATATTTTTTAGTTTTGGTACATGGAATTTTGGAGGACAGTTATTTTTAATCTCCGTTATATTTTTACTTTGGATATTTTTGGATATTTTTGGATATTTTGATTTACACTTATAATTGTATGTGTTTTTATTATTATTTTATACATGTATCATTGAACGTATCGTATCTTATATTTTAGAAAAAGTGTGTGTCGACGTATCGAATATGTATCATATCCGACACACATATCTGTATCTGTATCCGTGATTCATAGCTCGAGAGCAATAAATGAGAGAGAGAAATAGAGATAGCAAGTGTGAGTTATAATGATAATCAATATGTGTTACTTCCTGATGGGGGATGCCTCTATTTATAGTGGTTGGGTGGATGAGGTGGCTCTGAACAACATTGTTGGCATGGCTGACTATTTTGACATGTTGGGGGCTACTTTTCCTATGTCAGGTGGCTTTGGCAGGGTCGTACTCTATACATAATTGACTTGTAGCTTGTGGCAGGTATGGTAGCCGCATTGGAGTCTGTCTTTGTCATGTTGGCAAGAAGTAGGTGGTCTTGTAAGGTGGCGTGACAGTGCGTTATCGGCAGCGTGTCAAACGAGGAGTGGTCCTGGAACTGACTTGAGATATCTGGTCATGAAAGGGGCTAGCTTCTGAACAAGCTCCTTTACCGGTCGTATTCGGCCTTTTCTTGGTTTGGTATGCGACTACCTCGAATAGTTAGAATGCTCAGATAACCAAGATGGAACAGTTGTCCCGAGTCTAGTAGTATGTTCGGTAAGCGAGCGTGTTGATAGGACTCTAGGTGCACCAGTAGGGTGTCATTAACCTTCTGAGTTGCACAACATGTGGTTGGCCATCATTAATGTTTCTTGGCTATCGTACCATTTTGCAATGCAAAGTACTTGAGTGTGGTTTCCCAGTTCAATTCGTGATGTGTTTTGTCTGGGTTCTTGGGTTGTCATTGGATCACACTTGAGTGTCTTTTGAATGGGTAGGATGCATTTTGAATTGGGCCGTGAGGGCTGGCCTTGGCCCAGCTTTGTCAACAAATAGGGGGGATCCCCAATTATTTTCTGCACTTTGCTTTCTGAATTCTCTGCTACCAAACCTACTCTTCTGCCGATCAAGCTCGTCTATTCTGTCAACTCTTTTCAAACTTCCATATAGGCGACTTCTCTTCCCTTTTCATTTTGTAATCATAGTCCTTATTACCGACCTGGAGTCTAGTTCCGATGAGGTTGAGCTTTTGTCCAGACCTTTGCCCAATTTTGTATCGTGTTCATCTCGTTCTAGGGATCCACTCGCCTAGAGAGGGGCAAGTGATTTGACACTCCCGGCCCCGGTGGCTCATTGGAGCTGGAGGTTGATATGAAGAGAGGTCGTAGGGAAGGACCAGACAACTTTTCCAGGAAAGTTGTGCCTGATCGTGGATAGGGAATCCAGTTTGGAATCTAATGCTTCTTCTGGTAATAGGTTGCGGATGTTGAGAACATAAATGGGAAGGGCAAATAGGTTTCCGATCCTTGAGGGTCTAGATGGCCCTGACTCCTACTACTGTTGGGTTGACCAGGAAGTGTTAGGAACTCCTAGTTATTTTCCTGAGAAAGTTATAAGTTTAAGATGCCAACTAAGACGGAGGTGAATTAGTTGTTGGGAAAATATGGCTGATTTTTCTACTATGTTATCAAAGATTATATGCAACAGTCTATTTATGCAGAATTCGACCAAGTAAAGCAAAAGTAAATAACAAGAATAAGTAGAAAAAGAGTACACAAAGAGTTTTTATACTGGTTCACCTTCGTCTCCACCAAATGTTACATTCAGTACTCTTGCTATATAAGAGATTTTTCCACTACATAATTTGAGTTGTAATTACAATTTCTACTCCCGATATTTTTTTATCGTACACACTCACAACTTATCTACCCTTGAAAATTCCCTTTTTAAGTGAACTCTTTTTCTCTTCTCAAAACATCATTGTGGTGAAAAGTTTACAACCAAGATGAAGAATTTTATAATAGCTTTGGATTGCCTTTACAAGTTTTTATAATTCTATAACTTGTCATCCTTAGTATACAATGCTATTAATATTTTTGGAATTTTAGAACACTTTGCAGTTTATCAAGCAACTTCAAAAAATATGAAAGTTTAGAAACAAAGTTGTTTAAGAAAAATGTGTTTACAAAGTGTTTGAATTTTTTTGTGATTGTAAGCAATTGTGTATTTCGTGAGTTATGGTGTGTGTTGAATTTGGATGTCTCAATGCCTTTAAATAGGCTTCCAATCAGCCATGATAACCCTCCATGAAGAGGAGACACAATTGCAATGAAACCTATAATTTGAAAATTTGGTTTCAAAAGCTCTGCGTAATTGATTGTCACGAAGTGGTAATCGATTACCCAAATGTTATGTTCAATGTGGTAATCGATTAATACAATGAATTAATCGGTTACATCAGTCAGTTTTGCTTTGTAACGGTTTTCTCAATCGGGTAACCTGTTATGCAGTTCTAGTAACCTATTACCAACTGCCTCACAATTCAGGTAACATATTACCTAGTTCTAGTAACCTGTTAACCAGGTCAAGTAACTCATTACCTAGCAATTTGACTTTGGATTTTAGACATATCCAATTCTTTGAAAATGATTTTGATTAGTTTGAGAATTGTTACGGGATACTAAAGTGTGAGGATAGAAGTACCTATATGAAGACTTAAATCTATAAACATTTTGAAGCTTGAGTCTTCTATGTCTTCATGGTCTTCTTCCTTTTCTTCTTTTGTGGTCTTGGTGTCTTCATCAAAATAGTACCAAGGTCAGGAGCAAGATCTTCTTCACAATCTCCCCCTTTTTGATGATGACAAACCAATATCTTTTGAAAATGAGGATCTTTAATTTTTCTGAGGTTCAGCATATGTAGATGATATAACTTTGTTGAAAGTTCGAATGCTCCCCTTATCTTGTTTACTCCCCCTTTGTTTTATTGTATGTGCCTGAAAATATTTATATAAAAATAAAACTCCAACTTTTCTTCCCCTTTTGACTTCACCAAAAAGAAGAAAAGCTAATTTTGTCCAGCACAATATACAAATATATATAGAAAATGGTAACAAGATATGTTAATTTATGTATAAGCCAATGTCATAATTTTGCATGTTATGAATATTGAATAATATCAAATGTTAGA
Source organism: Lupinus angustifolius (assembly GCF_001865875.1). Lineage (NCBI taxonomy): Eukaryota > Viridiplantae > Streptophyta > Magnoliopsida > Fabales > Fabaceae > Lupinus > Lupinus angustifolius. The sequence goes on from NW_017727853.1 coordinate 50,400, forward strand.
GAGTTATATATCATGTCATAGTAAAAATTTGAAACTATAGTTTAAGAAACATAATTCACACATCACAAATAGTTTAACAACAAGATGTTATGAAGTAATATCTGAAAACACGAATAAAAGTAACAATAGAAATAGTAGTTCTGATATAGCAATAACAACAACGACATCAAAATACATAAGTAAAATCCTAGAATCCTATAGTCCAACCGATTGGATAAGCGCTTAAGCTCTTCTTGGACTTGATGATTTGTTGTATCGAGAGCATCCATATGTGTAGTGGTGTAGCCCTTAAGCGAGAATAGTTTGTCCATTATCATTTGATTGGTAGGAGTGGATTCAGAAGAATATGATTCAACACAAAATGAAGGATCAGTAGGAGGGTCAGCAGAAGGATTTTCTAGATGTGTAGTTTGTTGATCACTGTGATGCTTTTAGATCGTGTCATTGGAATCTCGAAAGAAACTCATTTTGTGGTTTATATCCACACCAATCTTATCGCGAGCATCAAGTATGATTTTAGATTCTCCATCAAACGAAACACCATAATATCCAGGTATAGCAGTTATGAGAATGTCATAAGGCAATGGTCAGTACTCACTTCTAAAGGTCCAGATTTTTCTCATTATCATCAATTTCCAATTCATTGGAACATTGTGTTTCATAGCATACATCAATTGTAGTTCCATATCATTTACTTGTGAATAGTTTGAAAGCTTTGGAAGTATGATGTAGCTTAACATGTAATGAATCAATCGATCCTCTAAGTTTAAGTTACTGACATATAAAATATTTCAGTTTCGCATATAGTCACTGAAAGACCTTTCTTACACATTTTAATTTCTCATTTGCAGTATCTACACATAGAGTAGTAGAAATTCACTTTGTTGTACCCTTCTAGGTTGAATTGAATGCTAAAATCGACTATCGTTCCTATGTATGGTATGTTACCGAAAATTGAAGTTTTGAAGTCTATGCCAATCTCTTTTCCTTTGACATATGAAAAATATTATTTTTCTTAAAACTCATATTGCAGTAAAATACTCGTACAAGTTTCGGATAGTAAGAAAAGTGCATTTCGCAAAATTCAGAGAGTTTTTGTTGTTCAAAAAGGGTTGGAAAATGAAATTATTATTCTCAAAGGAACTTAAAATACCATACTTCGGATGAAAAATAGGTCGTTGCATGAAGTGTAGGGGTGTAAGCAGTTTCGGTTTAGTTCACGGTTTTGGAAAATAAAATTTAGAACTATTTAAGTTCAAAGGAAAAGAGATTGAGATAGACATTCAAGTTTTTTATTTGGAACCATTTACGTTCGGTTCAGTTCACGGTTTTGGAAATTTTGAAACCGTTGAAACTGAACCACATATTAAAAATAATTTGTTTTTATATTTGGATGGTTAATATTTAATCTTGGGAGATAAAATATGATTAAGAATTTAGGATTATTAATACATGTAGGTTATAAATAAGAGGCAAATAGAAAAATAAATTAGTAAACAAACTTAAATATTTATTATCTCTACTATCCGTTGAGAAGATAAAAAGAAAACTAAAAAGTCAGTGTACATTGTGTCGCTATCCAGTGATGAAATTAATTAAATAAAGAAATTAAAGCTCTAAAATAAAATAAAGAAACAACTTGAGAACAATACTGATGATGTGGACTAGTAGGTATTACTGTTGGACTAAGGAATTGGTACTAAGTTTATCATTCTTAAATTTTGTTGGACATTGTCGAAGATTTTGCGGACTAAAATGTTAAGTTTATTGTGTGTTGAGTTGTTGAATTATTATTGTTTCACTAGAAAAAGTATTGAATTAATATTGAATATTTTATTATTGATGTGTTTAATATTCATTTAGTTGACTCTATACTTTGCAAAAAAATTCAATTGTTTTTTAAAGGATTTTTTTTAAATAAGTTGAAAAACCGTAGAACCGAACCGAACTGTTAATGAATGTCCAGTCGGTTCGGTTTCTAAATAAAATTTGCGGTTAATCGAGTATAACCAAACCATATCTTTGTGTTCGGTTCAGTCACGAAATTGTGTCAAAAACCAAATCAAACCGAACTTTTACACCCCTAATGAAATGCTCCTTAAAGGTTTTGCATTGATCCTTGTTTGCCAAAAAAGGTGACAAATCAAATGTGTTGACTTCGTTCGAGTTTTATTGCCTTCCTTGAGTCACATTGGTTCTTTTCTTCTTGGATCTAGGGATGAGGCTATGTTGTTGAGTTTTGAAAACATATGTTTTGAAGATTTTGAGATTTGGGGGTTTTTTTATTTTGAACTGTAAACACAAAAATGATGGTAGGAATGTGTTTAGGAGTGAAAATGTAGTATGAAACACCACAAAAATCAAGCAAAATGGTTGAGAAAAGAAGTTTTTCGAAGTTGTGGGGGGTTACCACGGTTGGAAGGAGGAAAAATGAAGAAGATGAAGTTCAAAAATCTGATTTTTGTCTTAAATAGTGCAGAGTATAACCGATTACCACGATTGAGTAATCGATTACCCAAACTCACTGTTTGGTCAGTTAATCAATTAATTCATCTTGTAATGGATTACATTAGCTGAATTTTTAATAATTTCTGCCATTAATGTCTTGTAATCGATTACCCTTCCATGGTAAAAGAATACATACCCCAAAATATTAAAATTTAAGCAATTAAAAGCATATTTGAAGTACAAGTAGGCATGAAATACATATAATGAAGTACATACAATGTATATATCAACATGTTAAGATATATATGTTTCATTAAGTATGCCTAGTTCTTGTCTAAGTTTATAGAAAGGTTCTTTAGCCAAAGGTTTTGTAAATATGTTTGCTAGTTATTCATGTGTATCACCAAATTTTAAGAACATCTTTCTTTTGGAAGCTAGTTATTCATGTGTAGCAACGAATTCTAAGAGAACATCTTTCTTTTGGACATGATCCCTAAGGAAGTGGTGCCTTATATCAATATGTTTAGTTTGAGAATGTATAATCGGATTTTTTGTGAGATTTATAGCACTAGTATTATCAAATCTTAGGGGAATGCATCTTAGGTATAATTCGTAATGTCACAATTGTTGCTTGAGCCATAAAATTTGGGCACAACAACTTCTTGCAGATGTGTATTCTGTCTCTGCAATACTTAGAGCAAAAAAGGCTTACTTTTTAAAGAACCAAGAGACTAGGATATTTCCAAGAATATGACAAGTACCACTTGTACTTTTCCTTTCAGATTGCATCCAACAAAATCTGAATCTGAATGTCCCACCAGATTACATATACTTCCTTTATGATACCATAGTCCTACATCAGTTGTGCATTTAAGATATTTTAATATCCTTTTCACAGCAGTAAGATGAGACTCTTTAGGCTTTGATTGATAACATGCACACAAACAAACACTAAACATAATATCATGTCTACTTGTTGTAAGGTAAAGAAGGGAACCAATCATACCTCGATACTTTGACACGCATTATCTTGTCTCATCAGCATCAATGTATGTTCTAGAACCCATGGGAGTGGCAATTGATTTGCAATCGTCCATTTCAAAGTGTTTTAGCATATCCCTGTAATATTTAGACTGGCAAAAAAGATGTCATCCTTGAGTTGTTTGATTTGTAGCCCAAGGAAGTAGTTTAAGTTTTGCATCATGGACATCTCCAACTTCCCTTACATCATCTTAACAAATTCACTACACATAAGATCGTTAGTAGAACCGAAAATAATATCATCGACATAGATTTGGACAAGTAAAGTATGATGATCTATTTTCTTAATAAATAAGGTGGTGTCGACCTTTCCTTTAGTAAATCATTTATCGGTTAAAAATTTGTTAGACGATCATACCATGCGCTTGAAGCTTGCTTTAAGCCATATATGGCTTTCTTAAGTTTATAGATATTAGAGGGATGCTTGTAGTCTTCAAACCCAGGAGGTTGATCGACATACACCTCTTCTTGTATATAACCATTCAAAAATGCACTTTTTACATCCATTTTGAATAACTAGAAATCTAAAGAACATGTATATGCAAGCAATAATCTAATAGCTTCAAGTCTAGCAACAAGAGCAAATGTTTCATCAAATTTGATACATTCTTCCTGATTATATCCTTGTGCTACAAGTCTTGCTTTATTTCTTACAATGATATCATTTTCATCTGACTTGTTTTGAAATATCCAACGAGTTCCTATAATATGTCTAGGATGGCAATGGGGCAGAACGGGCACGGGTAGTACTTTCCCGTGCCCATACCCGTACAGGTAGCTGGTATTTACGGGTACCCCACGGGTTTTTAAGTTTCAATATATATTTATAATTTTATAATAATCAATACATATAAAGTAATTATTACATGAATAATAAAATTTATGTACATGTTAAATTTATCATATATTTCAATCACTAAAATTCATTATAAAATAATACAAAAATAGATAATATATAATTATAAAATAATAATAACAATATAATATATATAAATTATTTAATTAAAAAATAAATTTATAAATATGTGGGTATCCGCTCCCACCCATAAGATATTTTTACGGGTACCCGTTATGGATATTTTAGCAGGTATCCACGGGGCGAATATTTTTGCCATCCCTAAACATGTCTATCTTTAGGTCTAGGAACAAGTTCTCAATCCTCGTTTCTCTCAAAATGGTTTAGTTCTTCTTGCATAGCAAGAATCCAGTGTTCATCCTCGATTTAATTATCAATCTTGGATGGTTCCACTTGAGAAACAAAAGCCATGTTTAGACAAGCATCATTCAGATTCAGGCGAGTAGAGACTACCTTACTTATATCACCAATGATGTTGTCAATATGATGATATCGATGGATTCTCCATTCCTTAGGTAAATTAGAATGAACATGCTCTTCTTGTGAAGGTATATTGTCATCTATTTTCAGATGTTTTGTGTTTGTTGTTATGTCATTAATCGATGATTCCATGGATGGACTAGGAAAGTCATCATCATCAATCATGGATTTTTCTTCCAAGATTGAATTAGTTTCATCAAAAGTCATGTGAATAGATTCTTCCATGGCTATAGTTCTCTTATTGAAAATTCAAAAGCTTTGTTTGTAAGAGAGTAGCCAATGAAAGTTCCTTCATCGGCTTTAGCATCAAACTTTCCCAAGTTTTCCTTACCATTATTTACAACATAATATTTGCAGTCGAACACATGCAAGTGAGAAATATTTGTTTTTCTACCTTTGAAGAGTTTGTAGGGGTTTTCTTAAGAATAGGTCTTATTAGGACTCGGTTGGAAATTTAGCAAGTCATACTTAATGCATCTGCCCAAAAATATTTTGGTAGATTAGTTTCATTTAATATTGTACGTGCTAGTTCCTCCAACGATCTATTCTTTCTCTATACAACACCATTTTGTTGTGGTGTTCTGGGAGAATAGAAATTGTGAGTGATACCATTATTATCAGAAAATTCCTCAAAAGAAGCATTTTGAAATTCTCCCCATGATCACTTCGAATAGCAGTTGTTTTTAAGGATTTTTCATTTTGTACTATTTTACCATATTTTCTAAAGGCATGAAATGCCTCATTCTTGTGTACCAATAATATAGTCCAAGTGTATCTTGAAAAGTCGTCTACTATCACAAGAGCATAGTAGTTACCACCATAACTTTTGGTCCTAGAAGGGCTGAATAAGTTCATGTGTAGTAATTGTAATGATCTATGAGAAGAAACCATATTATGTTTTGGTTTGAAAAATGTCTTTGTTTGCTTACTCTTTTGACAAGTACTACATAGTTTGTCTTTAACAAACTTCATTTTGGGTAAACGGACAATTATATCTTTCTTTACCAATTTATTCAAATGATCCATATGAATTTGAGCAATTCTCCTATGCCATAGTCATGCATCATGATCGTTAATAGCTAAACATTTTATGGGAAGAGAATAATCATTTAATACAATCATGTAGATATTGTTTATTCTCTTACCAACAAGTTTAGAGTTTTCAAATATCTTACTATCAATGATACATTTGTCGGGGTAGAAAGCCACACGGAACCCTTTGTCACAAAGTTGACTTATACTGAGTAGGTTGTGCTTGAGTCCTTCAACTATAGAACTCCTTCTATTGTAGTATAAGGTGGTTTCCTAACTCTACCAACTCTAATAATCATTCCCTTGAGTCATTATTCTCTCATGCAATATAAGCCTATCTACCAATCTTCTTTTCAAATTTTGCCATGAAGGAATTCTTCTTTAAAGTAGGACAGTCCATCTTCATGTGAACAAGTTTTCCACATTCAAAATAGTTGAAGCTTTAATTTGAAGTGAAAACTTTATTACTTTTGGTAAATCTCCTTGGTTGTCCAGCCTTACCACTTTTATTCCTTTTTAGGAATTTACTGAACTTTTTCACCAACATGCTCATGTCTTCTATTTCTTCTTTTTATGATTCATCTTCTGAGGATTCATATGTCTCTGCTTTAGCTTTGAGAGAAATATTCTTTCTCTTCTTCTCTTGCTTTTCATGTTGTTCAAGTTGGGTTAATTCCAACTCATGGTCTTGCAACATTCCAAATAGTGTAGCCAATGACATCTTAGATAAGCTTTTCTTTTCTAAAATGGCTGTCACTTTGGGTTGTCATTGTCTTGAGAGTGATCTTAGAACTTTCAAGTTCAAGTCATTGTTTGACAATACTTTTCCAAGTGCAATAAGATGGTTTGTAAGGTGAGAAAATCTCTTTTGAAGATCAAATATTTTCTCTCCAGACTTCATACGAAACATTTCGTATTCATGGGATAGAGTATTGAGTCTAGACATTTTGACCTCCTCAGTTCCTTCGTGTGTAGTCTCTAGAGTGTCCCACATTTCTTTGACAGAATTGCAGTTTGACACTCTGAAGAACTCGTCAATTCCAAGTGTTGAAGTGAGCATATTCTTTGCTTTGAGATTTTATTGCACTTTCTTTTTATCTTCATCGTTCCACACAGATTTTGGTTTTACTTTCCTTTTACCATTGACAACGGTGAAGGGTTCATAAGGTCTTTCCTCAATCGCGTTCCAAATATCCAAGTCTTGAGATTCTATAGAGATTTTCATCCTGATTTTCTAAAAGTCATAAGATTCTCCAACAAAGCTAAAATCATTTATAAAACACTTTTAGAAATCAATTTTAAAAAAATGATTTTTTGATCTTTTATAGAAAAATATTTTTTTTCAACATTCTGTAAGCATGTGATGTTTAAGGTTCTACGTGTAAAAAAATTTACAAATACTTATAGAATGTAATATTTATGCACTGTGAATATAAAGATTTATACTTAATCCTACGTCATCCTCCATTCATTTGGGTTACTTTTTTGAAGAGTCACTGATGAGTAAATATAAATGGTGGATGATGCACTGATAGTGTATAAAACTCATGTATTCTCAATGCATATATTTTTTTCTCATACTTATATATGTTATGTATTTAAGAATAAAATTTTAATATTAACTATATACACACATGTCATGTAATTGATATATAAAATTTTAAAAGTGAGAGTGAGAATCGTAGATGAATTTGCTTGAATTTAGTTTTCTTAAATATTAAATGAAATTCCAAAGGAAAGAAAATCATTTTGAATTTTAGTTTTTTGGATGGATTGGATATTCATTCAAATGGATATCCATTGAATATAATGGATGAACTTGAATCCATCAATTATCAATTGGATTATATTTATTTAAATCTATTATCAATTTAATTTGAATGTATTGTAGATTGTGTATAATTTTATCACATCTAGATTTGTAGATTTGTAGGTTTAATTTGAGATAAATGTATAAAAATGTTTTTTTGTAGAGATAAAGTTGATTATGATACTTTTTGTGTAAAACAAAACTTAATATTTAAATATGAGAGAAAAACACGGTTGGATGCCCACTACAAATTAAGTACTACATAGATTTGATGCCATTGTGCTCTCCACTCTTATTGCTAAAAACTTTATCCTTTCCTTTCAAATCTCTTTCTTTGCCTCCATTCATCACTCTATTCTTGTAAGAAAAAACAAACTATTTTTTTAATTATTTCTATTATTTTATTTCTATGTTTTTCCCTACTGTTCTTAACCAATAATATCTATGAACTCGGATTCATTCCAAATCACATATTTAAATATTCCTTAATGATCTTGAATATATTTTTTTTTTATCTCTTTATAATAATAATTATTTATTTTATTAATAAAATAGTCATGAATGCATTTTACATACAAATGTGAAAAGGCAAACAGATTACATTCCAAGGTCCCGTGATTTTAAAGTTCAAAATATTGATTAAAAAATTTTAATTTAGAAATTAATTAAAAAAATTCAAAAATAGAATCAGAACTATAATAATCTAATTTATTTAAAAATCGATTAATAATCTAATTTTTATAATATAAAATATAATTCATGAATCTATATAGCACATATTAAAAAATGTGACAAATAAGACATTGTGGAACTCATGACAATGAAGTAGACTCAAGTCATTTCCATATCCCCAAAATTAATCTAAAAATTCAAAAATACATTACGAACATATAATAATCTAATTTTTACAATATAAAATATAATTCATTAATCTATATAGCACATATTAAAAAATGTGGCCAATAAGGTATCGTGGAACTCATAATAATGAAGGAGGCTTAAGTCTTTATTGTATCCCCAAAATTAATAATGATCAGTATAAATGTTATTAAATCATTACATATATCAAATGTATATATGTGTAAGTCTTTACATGTGTTCATATCATGGAACTCGCACCACTAGAACATGACCAAGTCATCTAAAAGTTCATATTGTGTATGTGCTCTTGTGAATCTTCTAGCAATTAATATAATTCTTAATGAAGTCGTGGAAATGTCATAAAGATTTACCAATTCCATGCAATAGAAGGTCCTCATTTCCATCAAAAGACATTGTTAGTATATGTCTTAGAGACTAATACTTCATTAGAGTCACAATCTAATACATGAATTTCTAGGATTCTAGATCCAAAGTACGTAGTCATGGTCCCCATTACAGTCCTGTCCTATTTTCTTATCATTCAACTCATATGATTTATTTTCGTATAGTGCCTTTGACAAACCATATAAAACCAAAATATCTTTCACCCTCCTATGCCAAAATCCAAACATACAAGTTCCATCAAACTTCTTCATTATTATGAATAAGTTCGATTAATAATCATGAACTAATTAGCTCTGATACAAATTATTGAAACAAAGGAAGTGATCGTTGTATAACATTGGATACAAACAATTGAATAATGAGCAAAGAATAAATAGAAAAGATGAAGAAAATATAATCTTTTAACAAGGTTCAGACAATTATTTATACATCATGAGTACATTGAACAACTAACAATATATTATTAGAGTCCAACATATAGTATTGGTCTTTCTTCTTCATTCCGATATTAAGCAATGTAAATATATTTGATATTACCTTTTAAAATGTATTGAGGATGGTTTCTCCCCCGATAGTGTTACCTTCTTCCTTGTTAGAGGAAAGGAAATGTTGTACATGTAAAAAAAGAACTCATTCCGAAATTATGGTGAAAGATTCTTTTCTTGCCTGATTATTGTATATTATGATACTTTTCATGGCGTGGAAAGATGTAAGGGTGTTTTAAATTATGGGCGTAAGTGAAGTCATCCTAGTTAAGTATACTATCATAATTGAGTATAATTTAAAACTCCCACATTTTAAAAGTTATCACTTGTCTACCTGGTTGCTTTCCATTCATGTTTTTATATAAATTAATGGCAACGAAACGGCAGTAGGTGCTACCTTTACCAATTTTAAAGGAACTTTTGCCTTTATTATGACACTAAATATAAGCCACTCCTCACATAAATGTGCGAACTCTTTTAAACAGGGTAAAGGCTTGTTGAGATTTTAACTGAACCCACTTGGATTTTCCTCATTGGTTTAGCTTCATTATGGTGCTGATTTTAGAGAAATGTTATAAAAAACGGTTCGTGCCGACCAGTTCAACTGGTAAACAGGTGAACCAGTCTCAATACCGGTACGGTACAGTAATTATACCGGTCGTGCAATCATACCGGTTAAAGCTGGTCATACCGGCCGGTTTTCAAATGAACCGTACCGGACATACCAGTCAGTTTTTATTTAAAATTAATTTTTTAATGAAATTGAAAAAATATTTTTTTTATTGATTTTTCAACATTAATAATAATATATTATATTTTTATATCTAATTTTGTCGGTGTGCAGTTCAATTATTGAATCACTGGTTGAACCGTTGTACCACTATACCAGTAAGCTAACCGGTACGGTATTAACAATACTGTTTTAGAGTACACCTGTAAAAATATTTTATTAAAAATAATGTAGATTCAGGACTCTTAGATATTTTTTATTTCACATGTGATCATCCTAGTATAGTACTAAAAATATTATTGGACTCTTTGGTACTAGAGATAATTCATTCCCCCTATTTTATTAGCCATAATTAAATTTTATACTCACAATGGTTTCACATAGAAGTGCTTCTTTTTTTTCCTAAAGAACTTCCTGTAATTTTTTTCTTAAATTCAATTTATCCAGGGGTGTAAAAAATTTAAAAAGAAACTTCCCTATAACTTCATACAAGTGGATATGAAATATAGTTTTGGGATTCAAAATCAGCTCCCCAAAAAAATTTAATATAATAAATACCTTTCATTATCTTCTTGGTTCATGCATATCAAATACAATATATATGATGAACCAAAAGTGGAAGAAGTTTACAATTAAAATGTATTTGATATATCATTAATACATAATTTATAAGTTACTCGACTAGCTTTATTCAACCAAAAATTGAGTTGTCATTGGAGTTTATAATGAAGTTTTATTCACGTGTGTGGTGACAGGAGGGTGAGCCAGGTCGGGCTCGAGGTGTTCTCGTCAGGTTGAATTGAACCTGAGTCGAATAATAGTTGGGCTTGAATGTTTCCATGAGTTTCACGAGTTTAGCTTGAACCCACTGGTGGAGGTATCTGAAAAGGTACTCCGACGATCAAGTCAGTAGATGACTAAAGAAAGGGATAGAGAATAATAGCTCAAGATATGAGAATAGTTAGTTAGTGATCATGATACTTCCTCATGGGGTGAGTCCCTTATTTATAGTGGAGAGGTGCTTGGAATATTCTCTAACTAATGTTGCTGGCATGGCCGACTGTTTGGACTTGTCGGTCTGCTCTGGCTGATAAGGAGGCCGCTTTATGCTTGTTGGGTGACCTAATCAGGCCGTACTCTGAGTATATTTGAATTATAGCTTATAGTAGGCCTTGTAGCCTTAGTTTAGACCTATCACTGCCTTATAGCAGAGAATTAGGTGAGAATTGATGGCGACACGTAGCAGGTGTTGGCAACGTGACAGACTAGTGACAAAAGTGTGGTCCTAGTACTAGCTTATGGGATTGTATATGGGCAACGATATGTCTCCTAGAATTTCGGCTGATTGGCTTGTACCATGGGCCCTTGTAATGTAAGTTTTTGTCAGGTGTTCAGACTTGGCCGACCTTGAGTATCCAGCCTGGTCAAAGGAGAGTCATTTGACCATGAAGGAACAAGTTTATTTCTAAAAGTTACTATTGAATATTGGCTGAAAGAAAAAGACGATGAAAAGACTTTCTTGAGCCAAGCAAAAAAGAAGTGGCTAAAGATCATCTTGAAGAAAGGGAGAATTTCTAACCAAGTAAAAAGAAGTGGTTATGGTGAAACCAACATTAATGCTCTTTTCCCTTTGGCCACATAATCTTCAAGAGCTTTGGCTATAAATAGGAGTGTTTCATGTCATTTTAACACACACCAAATACTTAGCTTAGTGCATATTCTCTCTTCTTGTTCTCTTGTTCTAATTGTGTGAGAAATACTTGAGTGAGAGTGAAATTGTGTGTACTTGGGTTTTGGGAAGTGAGTGAAACACTTGTAGTTCTCTTTTATCATAGTAGAATAATCTTTGCTGCTCTTCAGCTGTGGACGTAGGCAAATTGCCGAACCACATTAAATTCTTGGTGTCATTTTTTCTATTATATTTTCTCTATGGATCTTCCGCTCCAACAAACTGGTATCAGAACTCGTAGAGCTCATGCATGCTAAGTCGTACGATCTAAAAGAAAATTCTTAGTATGCTCTATATTCGCAGCATTGTTTGATCTTACACACCAGAAAAGAATTTTTCTTGTTACTGAAAAGGTATAATAGTGTGAAAGTGCATGTCTAGGAAAGTTTTGTCTTAGGAAAGACCTGGTATTTAAGCGTGTCTGTTAAGACCCACCTCTCTTTCCTGGGAACATTCCTGGTGTATGTTCACGGACTACGATATTGTTCCGGTATACGATTATCATGGCGAGTGCTAAATTTGATTTGAAGAAATTTAATGGAGAAAATGATTTCAACCTCTAGCGATTGAAGATGAAAACTCTACTGGTTCATCAAGGCTTGGGCAAAGCCTTGGAAGGTAGAAACAAGTTACCAGAGAGTCTGACCGAGGACGAGAAGGATGAAAACTTGGAAAAAAACACATAGTGCAATTTTGTTGTGCTAGGGAGATGAAGTTCTACGAGAAGTGTCAGATGAAACTACAACTGCTTCATTATGGTTGAAGTTGGAAAGCCTGTACATGACGAGGTCACTCACCAACAGGCTGTATTTGAAGAAAAGAATATATACTCTTCAAATGCAGGACGGAAAGCCCATAAAAGATCATTTGGATGAATTTAAAAAAAATTATTCTTGATCTAAAGAATATTGATGTTAAAATTGAAGATGAAGACCAAACAATTCTTCTACTATGTTCCCTTCCAACTTCTTACGAGCACTTCATCGACACCATGATGTTTGGTCGAGAAGATCTGACCTTGGACGAAGTAAAGGCGGTGTTACACTCGAAAGAACTTAAGAAAAGAGTATCAGATTCGAGATTTGAAGACTCAGTTGATAGTCTTTTTGCTAGAGGAAGAACAGAGAAGCGAAATCAATTTGGTGAAAGAGGAAAATCTAGGTCCAAGTCTAAAGCTAAACCTAAAAAGTATAAATGCTTTCACTGTCACAAGGAGTGCCATATAAGAAAGAATTGTCTAGAGCGCAAAGGCAAGGAAAAGATTTATGAATATGGAGATGCAGTTGTAGCAAATGGCTATGATAGTGCAGATGCACTAATAGTCTCAGAGCATGACTCAAAAGATGAATGGATACTTGATTCTGGATGCTCATAGCACATGCGTCCCATTAAGGATTGGTCTTCTATTTACCAACCCTTAGATGGGGGCAAGGTCCTTTTGGGAAATAATGCTCCCTACAAGGTCATTGGCATCGACACAATTAGAATCAAGATGTCCGACAAAATCGTAAGGACGTTGATAGATGTAAGGCATGTTCCAGAATTGAAGAAAAATCTGATTTCCTTGGGAACACTGGATTCAAAAGTTTATAGCTACAAAGGTGAAGGTGGAGCTATAAGAATATCTAAAGCTGTTATGGTTGTAATGAAAAGAAAGAAAGAGAATAGTCTCTATATGTTACAAGGAAACACAATCAAGGGTGTTGCTGTTGTCTCCTCAATATCTGATTCTGATGTCACCAAACTATGACATCTAAGAATGGGTCATGTCAGTGAAAGAGGTCTAGTCGAGTTGGCCAAACAAGGATTACTATGCGGTCAACAAGTCAGGAAGGTAGACTTTTGTGAACACTGTGTTTTC
>NW_017727853.1:64237-95210 GCF_001865875.1 Lupinus angustifolius
TTGTGTTTTCGGAAAGCAATGTCGGATAAAATTCAATGTTGATGTTCATTGAACAAGAGGCACATTGGATTATATACATTCTGACTTGAGAGGTCCTTCCCAAGTACCTTCTCATGGTGGTAGTAGATACATGTTAACTTTCATTGATGATTATTCAAGGAAGGTTTGGATCTTCATTTTGAAACACAAAAGTGAAGCATTTGTGAAGTTCAAGCAGTGGAATTGACAATGGTCTAGAATTCTGTAAGAGAGAATTCGGAAATTTTTGCAAGGATCATGGTATTGTCAGACATTATACTGTGAGACACACTCCACAACAAAATGGACTTGCAGAACAAATGAATAGAACCTTACTTGAAAGGACAAGATGTATGTTGTCAAATGCTGGATTGCCAAAACTGGATTACCAAAAGAATTTTGGGCGGAAGCTGTCAGTACAACTTGTTACTTGATCAACAAATGTCCATCAACGACCATTAGTTTCAAATCTCCAGAAGATATGTGGTCGGGTATTCTGGAAAATTATGAAAATTTGAGGATATTTGGTTGTTCTGCATATGCTCATAACAAAGATGGAAAACTTGATGCAAGAGCATTGAAATGCATTTGTCTTGGATATCCTAATGGTGTGAAAGGATATAAGTTATGGTGGCCAGAGAAAAGAAAGTGCATTATTAGTAGAGATGTTACTTTTAATGAAGCTGAAATGTTAAAGCCTCATACAAAGTCATCAAGTGAAAATGAAGATCCTAATATCTTGGAGAAGATGGAGTTTGAGGTGGAGCCAACAAAAGAAAAAACACTTGATCAAGAAGAAGAAGTTCATGATGCATGTATTGATAATGATATTTCCCAATTACAATATTATCAGTTGGCTAGGGACAAACAAATGAGACATATAAAACCTCTAGAAAAGTATGGCTATGTTGATCTGGTGTCATACGCTCTAAATATTGCTGATGATATCGGTAATTGTGAACCACAGTCATATGAAGAAGCTATCAACAACAAAGAAGCTATCAACAACAAAGAAGCTTCGAAATGGATTTCTGCCATGACAGAGGAAATTGAGTCTCTTCACAAGAATCATACTTGGGTTCTTGTGAAGCGGCTGAAGGCTCAAAATATTGTTGGATGCAAATAGGTCTTTAAGAAGAAGGAAGGAATCCCTGGGGTTGAAGATGCAAGATTCAAGGCACGATTAGTGGCCAAAGGTTTTACAGAAAGAGAAGGCATTGATTTCAATGAAGTTTTCTCTCCTGTGATAAAACATAGCTTTATTTGCATTCTACTTGCAGTTGTAGCTCATTTTGATCTAGAACTTGAGCAACTAGATGTCAAAATGGAATTCTTGCATGGTGAGTTAGAGGAACAAATCGACATGAAACAACCTGAAGGATTTGAAGTTCAAGGGATGAAAGATCATGTTTGCTTGCTGAAGAAATTTTTATATGGCCTAAAGAAATCTTCCAGACAATGGTATTGACGATTTGACACCTTCATGCTTGAAAATGGATATTCCATAAGTGAACATGATAGTTGCGTCTACTACAAGAAGCTTACAAATAAGTCATTCATATATTTGCTTTTATATGTTGATGACATGTTGATCGCATGTAAGAACATGTCAGAAATTAGAAACTTGAAAGCTCAATTGAGCTTAGAGTTTGAAATGAAGGACTTAGGAGCTGGAAAGAAAATTCTGGGAATGGAGATTCAGAGGGATAGAAAAGAGAGGACACTATTTCTGTCACAAAAGAATTACATTGATAAAGTGTTGGAACGCTTTGGCATGCAAAATGCTAAACTAGTCACTACTCCATTGGCGACCTATTCCAAAATTTCAATGGCTTTTTATCCACAAACTGAGAATGAAAAAGAGAAGATGTCAAATGTACCTTATGCTAGTGCGGTTGGCAGTCTCATGTATGCCATGGTATGCACTAGACTAGATATTACTCATGCAGTAAGTGTGGTAAGCAGATATATGACAAATCTTGGTAAAGTTCACTAGAAGGCTGTGAAGTGGATTATGCGCTACCTAAAAGGTATCACAAATATAGGGCTTTCGTATGGTAAAGTCAAAGATGTTGGAAACAAGATCACTGGATATGTTGACTCGGATTATGCTGGAGATCTAGATAAGCGAAGATCGCTCACCGGATATGTCTTTACACTGTATGGTTGTACTATTAGTTGGAAAGCAACACTACAATCAATTGTTGCTTTGTCTACAACTGAGGCAGAATATATCGCAGTAACAGAAGCTGTAAAGGAAGCCATTTGGGAGAAATGTCTAATTGAAGAGTTGGGTATACAACTTAAAGAAACAACCATCTATTGTGATAGTCAAAGTGCTATACATCTGACAAAGAATTCAATGTATCATGAAAGAACTAAGATAATGATGTTCGAATGCACTTTATCAGAGACATGGTGGAGAGATGAGTTGTGAAAGTGGAGAAAATACCCACTGCAGATAATCTGGCGGACATGATGACGAAGCCAATTCCAACTACCAAGTGTAGACATTGTCTGGACTTGATTAATGTTCAGAATCTCTAGTGAGCATGAAGAAGAGTAGCAGGAGAATAACTATGATAGCCTTTTAGCCAATGTGAAGATTTATTGAATATTGGCTAAAAGAAAAAGATGATGAAAAGACTTTCTTGAGCCAAGCAAAAAAGAAGTGGCTAAAGATCATCTTGAAGAAAGGGAGAATTTCTAGCCAAGTAAAAAGAAGTGGCTATGATGAAACCAACATTAATGTTCTTTTTCCATTTGGCCATATAATCTTCAAGAGCTTTGGCTATAAATAGAAGTGTTTCATGTCATTGTAATGCACACCAAATATTTAGCTTAGTGCATATTTTTTTTCTTTTTCTCTTGTTCTAATTGTGTGAGAGTAAAATTTGGTGTACTTGAGTTTTTGGAAGTGAGTGAAACACTTGTAGTTCTCTTTCATCATAGTGAAATAATCCTTGTTGCTCTTCAGTTGTGGACGTAGGCAAATTTCCGAACCACATTAAATTATCGGTGTCATTTTCTTTATTATATTTTCTCCATGGATCTTCCGCTCCAACAGTTACAATCTTCTAAGTGTGGTGCTTGATAAGTTACTTCAAGGATACTAGCTTATGAACTTATAAATTAGAGATTTAATTTACTAGATGATATTGCTATCACAAGTATCTTATCAACTCTTATCTTTTAGTACTTATCTAATAAACATGGAACTAAAGTTAATAGTTGTGTTTGAGCAATAATATTCTTACATTTTTTTGTCGAACACCGACTTTTGCACCTATTTTATAATTTTATTTTATTTTATTCCTTTTTTTGGTTTTTGCATATTCTTATCCTATTATTTGGGTAGAACTAATTGTGAGAGTGTAATTGGACTTGCTCTCTCAACAAATTCTATCTCCAAAGGTCAAATCGTGATTTTCCTATAGAGTTGTAGTACATTTATGAATATAATATTTATGTACTCACAATTTATAGATTAATACATATTTATTATATTATCTCTCATTTATTTGTATTAATGTTGAAATATATTTTGGTATTTTGAGTTAATATTGTATTGGACAAGTAATTAGTTTAAATTCACTTATCTTACATAACAAACAATCATTTTAAATTCAATTTACATGATTAAAACATGTGTAGAATATATTAGTTAGTTAGGAATTAGGTAGAATTTGATCTCTTAGGGTATGTTTGCTTTGACCATTTTCTGTTTTCATTTTCAATGAAATCAGAAAATGAGGGTGAAAACATGTTTGTTGTGTTGTTTTCATTTCATATTTTTGAAAACATGAGCTTCATTTTTAGAAATTTTGAAAATGAAAAAATATCATTTCCAATATTTTCAATAATAAGACAATGACATTTTATTGAAAATTTTAAGAATTTTATTACTCCATTCGATCTATATCTTTTGACGTTTTAACATTTCCATGTTATTCCAAATCTTTTGATGTTTTGAAAACCCAATATACATTTATATTTTACTTTCCAATTATACTCTTATTTATTACTAATATTTTCTCCACATGTTTCTTCATTTCATTTTTAATCCAGTTTTTTATGTGTATTAAATGTGACTATTTTAGTCAAATTCTATTGAATTTTTACTTCATTTAATATTTTTTGAAACTATGCGCATAACCTTAAACATCAAAAGATGTGGGAATGCTGAAATCAATTGATGAGGGCCTCCCTTGTCCTTACTATCACACATCTTCATAATAAAATTTATTTGTTTATCTCTCAACATAACAACTTTTCTTCGTCTCTCCTATGATATTGTTGAAATAGTTCGATGATGATTATGATAATATATGATTTTGGGATAAAAATTGATGCTTCTTGATGTTACTGCAACCTTAATTAAATAGTATAGCACTTGTATGTTAGTAATTTTATTTAAATTTTACCTTTTTTTGGAGAGCATCTGCAACTGCATGATGTTCATTATGACTTTTCACACGCTTTTGTAATAGCAAATGACCAAGTCCAACAACTAAAAATGTTCAACGTATTATTGACATAAAATACATTGGAAAAAAATGCAAGTATCAAATATGTAGATATTCTATAAAATCATTGGTATGAATACTTTAGTGATTAGAATTTAGAATTGGATTCATTGCAAGAGTAATTATCCTGATTTATAAAGTTTAGAGTGCATAGTTATGAAAATGAAAATGAATAACAAACATATTTTCAGGAAATGAAAACATGGAAATGAAAATTGTTTCTTAAAAATGAAAATAGGAAATAGAAATAGAAAATATTTCCTGAAACCAAACACACCCTAATATTTTCTATATAATAGGTTGGTTAATATCTTTGAAATCCAACTCATTCAATTCATTCAATCAATGAAATACATATTCATTTCTTACTCTTTCATTTCTAATATAGTATCTTAGCAAAGTAATTATATCTTCCATGGTATTGCATACTTATTTATCTCCTTCAAATCATTCATCACATTATCAATCTTGTTCTAGGGGTTGAAGGAAAAATTGTTGGAAGAAGAAAATCCAAACGACCAATGTGATATTTACACTTTTGAGTTAAACAATAAAGTTTTAAGCCAAAATCAAAGAATCATTATTCATCTTATTGCTAAAGTTTTTGTCATTCTCTTTTACAATGTTCATATTCTCTATATCTCTTGATTCTTCTTGACATTCTTGAACAAAAATACTCATATTTTATCATATTCTTCTCTTATTATTTTTGAGCAAAAAATGCTCATACTTAATTATATTCTTTTCTTGTTATTTTTGAGAAAAATTGCTCATATCTCATCATATTCTTCTTGATATTTTTTAAGCAAATATTGTCCATATGTCATCTTATTTTTGGGCCAAGAAACCAAGATGATATTTTTGAGCATTGTTTTCTTGAACAAATATTGTTCATATTTCACCATATTCTAGATTTGCCAAGAAACCAATATGATATTCTTGAACATTGTTATTCTTAAACAAATATTGTTTATATTTCACGAGATTTTAGATTTCTCTCATTCTTTAGTCAATAAACCAAGATAATATTCTCGAGCAAAAATATCATTTGATCTCATTTGACTTTCTTTCTATTGTGTTGATTCATAATGAAAAACATTATTACTTTCAATTTAACTAGTCAAACATTCTTTGGCTCTCATTCTATACAACCATTCCTTGTATTTTTTGTGGAGTATATGGTATGCTTGGAGAAAAGTAACTAAAGTGCAAAAGTGAAAGAAAGTGCAACCAACAAATGCACAACAACAAAATACCAAAGATGACCCTTGTAATGAAGCTTTCTCCATTCAATAATCTTTTCTTTAAATTGAGAATTGTCAACATTCACTCTCTAGCTTGAGGAGATGTTGAAATATATTTTTGTATTTTAGGTTGTATTTGACTAATAACTAGTTTAAACTCACTTACCTTGTATAACAAGCAACCATTTTAAATTCAATTTTTATGATTAAAATATGTGTAAAGTATTAGTTAGTTAGTTAAAAATTATGTTGAACTAAGTCTATTATATTTTCTATACAAGAAGTTGTTTAACATATATGTATTCCAACTCATTTGATATTCAATTAGATCATTCAATTAATAAAATATATATATATTCCTTTCTTTTTCCTTGATTTCTAATAATTAGTTTTTAAAAAAAATCAATGATGATTAAAAAATGAATAACAAATGATAGACTATCAATATATAAAATTCTTATAGTATATATTATACATTTTTTCTAATAATTTATAGAGTTTAAAATCTGTGCACTAACAGTGTAAAGTTTTTTACACTGTTGGCCCATCATCCACCATTGATTTGTATTACTTTTGTTTGAGAGTCAATAATGGTTAACAAATCAATGATATATGATTTATTGACAGTATAAAAACACTTACACTGTCAGTGATACATATTAAATCCTAATTTATAACTATTGGTTTGGACATTTATACCTTATAAACAAGAATGTAATACACTATACAAAATTAAATTGAATTTATTTGGTGTAAATCTACAATATTACTATTTTTTAATATGATTGATGCATCATCCATCACCATCATCTAAGTCAATGCATTCAACAAAATGTACATATATATGGTTTAATTCGTTTTGTATGATTTCAAAAATTGCAATATTATAAACCGATTCATATTCAACCAGTACCAGATTAAAAAAATAAAATTGAACCACAATGTTAAGTAGAACTAAACAGTTTTTTTTCTGTTTCTGATTCAATTGTTTCACATTTTGGACCGAAACTATTTACACATTTTTTTATTAACAATAGTATTCTCTAGGGGTATAAGCGATTCCGGTTTAAACCGCAAAACTGATGGAACCGAACCGAACTAAAAACGCAAAATATTGTTCAGTTCGGTTCAGCGGTTCAGTTTGGTTATTTTTTTTAAGGAACCATTTATGTTCGGTTCGGTTTATAGTTTTAGAAATTTAGGAACTATTGAAACTGAACCGCATATTAAAGAAATATATACTAGGAATAGAGAATAATGTTTTGTGTTATTATATATGTTACTAAATTGTTATTATATATTCTTCAACTAATTTTCTAGCTTAAATTATCAATTTTGTGTGAATTTTAGTGTTATTATATATGTTACTAAATTGTTATTAAATTAATATTATATTTGAAACATATTTTCCAACTTATGTGATATTGAGTTTGAAACTAACATATATCATATATTGTTATACATGTATTGTTACATGTGTAACTAATTATGAAATATAACGTTATAAATGTAACTATTATATATTTTACTAATTGATATATATATATATATTACTAATCATGAATTATATTATTATATAGATTCATAATTTTTTTATAATAATAGTAATAATGTTAATCTTATATTTTTGATCGGTTTAGTGACTAAAATGACCAAAAACCGAATAGAACTGAATTTTTATACCCTTATTATTCTCCAAGGCGATAAGAAGTTAATCTTTTTAGTGTTACAGTAATTATTGTTACTTACACACCTAATTTATCCTACCGATCAACTTTTTATTGTTACTTACACACCTAATTATCCTACCGACCAACTTTTGCTCATCCAAATTTATCCTACCGATCAACTTTTTATTGTTACTTACACACCTAATTATAATCGCTTACGTGTTTCTACTTTTTCTTTTTCACTTTCTTTTTTCCCACCACCGAAATGCACTTTTTCTTTTCTCCACATTGTCGTTTTCCTCTCAATAAATGTTTCTCTTTAAAATGCGCGCAAGGCAAATAATTTAAAAAGAAAACAGTAGCGTCACAACTCGCTGGTTCACTACCACCATGAAAAAATCGCTGTCGAAGAGTTCCGAGACTTCGACTCAGTACGACTCTCCCATTCATTGGGACCCTACTGACTCACCGGAATGTTACCGGTCGCCGGAAAACTCACCGGGAAAACACGTAGACAACTTCAAGGCCATCGTCTCCATCGACAAGCTCAGGCAGGCCATCCCGGACAAATCATTCGCGAAGCAGCAGCAGAATCCGCCGCCGGCGGAGAATGCGCATCAAGCGACGGTGGTGATTAACCGGCCGAACAGAGATGATCTGGCACCGCGGCCGGTGAGGAAGTCGGGACCGGCGATCGGCGGAGGGGAGTGTAGATCGTCGTCGGCGGGGTGGAAGAAGGAGGAGGACATGAGGAAGGTGGCGCTAGGGTTTCGGTTGAGCGAGGTGGTTGTGTGTGCGATTTCGTTTTCGGTTATGGCTGCGGATAAGACACAAGGTTGGAGTGGTGACTCATATGATCGTTACAAAGAATATAGGTATTATTTAACTGCCACTGCTTTTGTTGAATCAGTTTTTGTTTATTGCTGATTTTGTTGATAAGTCAGGAATTTGATGAAGGAAAAAACAATTGAACAGTGAATAAGGTAAATGGGTGAAGTTTAAATTTATATTGTGAAGTAAGCTAAACTCAACCTTTAATTTTGCTTCTTTTAGCTGTGTTTTAAATTGCAGTCATGGTTGTGTTCATTACGGCCATTGAGATGTGGATTGTGGTCCTTGTACTGCGAATTATTTTATAATTACAAAATACTTTTAAATTTGATACGATCTCTTGCAGTTGCACTTTGGCCACATCATTGTAATGCGGTTAAGCAGTCCACACAACTACAATATTGCATCCTATTACTTGATGCGGTCCACTAGATGAATCACTACTTCTAAGTGATGACCCAAACTTAAGTAATATTATTTTTTTTCATCAGTCAAGCAGGAAATTCAACTATTTTGATTTTGTTGGATCCATTTGGTTCCCTATTTAAATTCATTGTTTATACTGTACTTGAGAAATTCTTTGGATGTTCTAGGAGCAAAAGTAGTGCAAAACAAATTTTTTGTTTTATAGTTGCATCAGTTATGTGTGTCATCTCAGCTATAGCATTAAAATATGTAGGAGACTATGATTGTTGAATTGGTACACGTATAATAGAGGAGGAAAAAAATGTTATACTCGTTAACTCTACCAAATCTAGTATAAAGGATGATGGTAAAGCTTACTGATATTGCAGGTATTGTTTAATTGCAAATATTATCGCATTTGCATACTCTGGATTACAAGCATGTGATCTAGCCAGTCAACTAGTCACAGGGAAACTCTTAATCAATCACCACCTACGCTACCACTTTGATTTCTTCATGGATCAGGCAAGTCATATGACTCAATTTCCATTAACAAGTTTTAGTTATTACTTTCTATATATATTCTTTTGTTTGGTGATGTGAGACTTGTAGGCAATTGTCCAAGCAACTAAGCTCACTAGGCTATGTGGATTGGTAGTAAAACATTGTACATCTATCCTCCACATATGCCACTAGGTGGGAATTTGAGAGTGAGTCTCAGTACAAAAGTAAGGTTACTAGTTTTGTGACGTAAAGGTCATGAGTTCAAATATTGAAATAATCTCTTCGCCCACAAGGGTTGAGACTATGCAACCCTCCCTAGACCCCATGACATGAGAGCCACACGCACTATAAGCCACCTTTTGCAGTAAGACCTACAAGTTTTGTTGTGCCATCAGATACTATTGGCTGATCCATTTTGTGTTCCCCGTTTGAAGATTCATGATGTATGATAACATACAATGAAATTATTATTTTTTCAAATGCTTTACTGTGATTTGTAATATGTAAATCAAACTCTTAATCATTAATTGTCCTGTGTGTATGTACAATGTTGCACTATAGCAAGAACTAAAATCTTTATTTGCTCAAAACTAACATTTTTGTGACAATTTGATGAGCAGGTTCTGACATATCTTCTGATATCAGCATCATCATGTGCAGCCACCCGAGTTGATGATTGGCAATCAAATTGGGGGAAAGATGACTTCACAGTAATGGCCAGTGCTTCAGTTGGAATGGCTTTTGTTGCTTTTACTGCCTTTGCTATTAGCTCACTCATATCTGGTTACATCCTCTGTAAACGCAACTCCATGTGAACTTACACAGTTCATAGTAGTTATCTGTCCATTCGAGTTCTCTTGATGCAAATGGTTTATCACTGTACAGACTTATGTAGATACAGTTTAAGTATGCACTTCTAACATCTGAACCCAATATTGCAAGAGTATTAGATACGATCTTTATCCGATATATGGATACTATGAACATTAGATACGATCTTTATCCAATATATGGATGCTATGAAGATACATCAAGTATAAGATCTCAAACAAATTTCATAATTCAGAATGTGATCCAGACACAAACCGAGGAAAAGTAATAACATCATAGCCAAAAATATAGCACAAAACATAATATGCTATTACAAATATGCCCATTGTAGAGTTGTTTAAACATAACCATAGTATGGAAAGTGTTAAAGATTACAGGCCAGAATTGTCAAACATTACAAATAACCAAAGTATTGGAATCAAACTAATAAATAACCAAAACAAACAAGTACAATGGATCAAAATGAAATAAAAGCCCTAGAAAGGGTTGTCTAAATGTCTCAAAACAAGAATCTATTACTCTATTTATGGTGTCCAATCAAACATTTAAGTTATCCTCATACTTCTTGAATCTTCCTGTCATGTTTTCAATATGATCAATAAAGAGGGCTTGCATATGATCCATTGGATTATCCACAGACAAGTTACCCTTGGAAGTATCGGCCTCTTGAGTGTTCACAATCTCCAATTCTAGATTGGAGGTATCAGAGACATGATGTTCAACTCACATATCAGACTTCCAATATCACTTTCTATGTTCTGTGAAGAAGATCTTGTTCTTGACCTTGACATGGTTTTGATGAATACACCAAGATCACAAACAGAAGAAAAAGGAAGAAGTCCATGAAGACAAGATGATCAAGATTCAATGATTAATCATAGACTAAGTCTTCTTAGATACTTCTATTCTTATAACTCAAAGTATAGTTAGTAACAATGCTCAAAGAAAGTTAAAATTATTTTTGAAAAGAATTGAAAACTCTTTGAGAAACATTTCACATACCAAGTAATGAGTTGCTTGATCAGAATAACAAGTTACCTGTACTGTGTAACAGTTGGTAACAAGTTAATGAGATTACGTAATAGATTACCTGACTAAGAAAACAGTTTTGGAAAATAACTGTTTTGGTGTAACCGACTACCCAAATAGGGTAATCGATTATTTTAAAAGACAATAGCTTTTGGTAATCGATTACATGAATGATGTAACCGATTACATTGTACTGTTAAACCAAATTTCCAAATCTGAAATTAATAGTTTTCATTCAAACTCAATGGGTTTTATTCCAATCGTGTCCCAACCTTTGGAAGGTTACCATGGCTGATTGGAAGCGTATTTAATGGCATTGAAATACTCATTTGAACAACACACAACATATAAGAATTCCATAACTTTTGTAAACAAATCTTGGCACTTGCATTCAATTTTTTTTCTAAATTTTCAGAAGTTTTCAGAAATTTTGTAAAGTGCACAGTTCTTAAAGTTTTACTAAACAACTTTTCAAGAGCATTTTTTACTAATTATATTGAGAGTCAAATGATGCAAGTTATATCATTGTCATATCTTGTAAAGACAATCCACCAATTATTGTTATTCTTCATTTCATTGTAAACTTGTCATCACAATGGTGTGGTGGTAAGAGGAAAGTGGACTTGGAAAGGTTGATTTCCAAGGGTAAGATATTTGTGAGTGTGTAAGGTACAAGGGTCTCGGGGTGAGAAATTTTAATTGCAACTCAATGTATATAGTGGAAAAATCTCTTGTGCAACAAGAGTACTGAATATAACCTTTGATGGACAAGAAAGTGAACTAGTATAAAATTCTCTATGTATTCTTCTTCTACCATCTTCTTGTGTTTACCATTTAAGTTTAACTTGGTTAATTTCTGCAATAAGTTTCCGATGCTCTTACATTCTGATCGTAGAAAAATTGACAATTTCTCCTATCAACTAATCCCCCTCTTAGTTGACATCTTAGATTCACATTTGGCACCATAGCTTATTTTGGGTAATTAATTCCTAAACAGATCCTAACTTATAGATGGCCTCTATATCATTTTTGGGAGAAAGTTCCAACATCAAAACCTAGATATATAGAGCGATTGAGGAAGGACTCTATGAACCCTTCACTGTTGTCAATAGTGTAAGGAAAGTTAAACCAAGGACTCTATATTACTGAGTGGTTTTGCAATTTTAGAAAAATCTTTTATAAACCTCCTATAAAAACCTGCATGTCCAAGGAAACTTCGAATTCCCTTGACATTGAGTGGTGGTGGGAGGTCCTTGATTACCTCAATTTTCGCTTTATCAACTTCAATACCTCGGGAAAAAATCTTCTGACCCAAGACTATTCCATCAGTCACCATGAAATGACACTTTTCCCAATTTAGTATCAGATTAGTTGTAACACATCGATGCAGCACGATGTCCAAATTTTCCAAACAGTTACTGAATGACGACCCAAAAACCAAGAAGTCATCCATGAATACCTCAATACATTTTTCTAAAAGATCAGAAAAAATAGCTAACATGCACCATTGGAATGTTGTTGGTCCATTGCACAGTCCAAATGGCATCTTTCTGTATGCAAAGACACCAAAAGGACATGTGAAAGCTATTTTCTCCTGATCTTGGGGATCCACAGCGATCTGGTTGTACCCAGAATCCCCATCCAGAAAGCAGTAGAATGCTTGTCCAGCCAATCTCTCAATCATTTGATCCATGAATGGCAGAGGGAAGTGGTCTTTTCTAGTAGCCTGGTTCAACATCCTGTAATCAATACACATGCGCCAACCAGTGACTGTTCTGGTTGGAATCAGCTCATCTTTGTCATTTCGAACCACAGTCATACCCCCTTTCTTTGGGACCACTTGAACCGGACTCACCCAAATACTATCAGATATGGGATAAATCATCCCAACATCCAAGAGTTCATCACCTTCTTCTTAACCACTTCCTTCATAGTAGGATTCAGACGTCTCCGAGGTTGTGCAACCTATTTGTAATCCACTTCCATGTGGATTTTATGCATACAATAAGATGGGCTGATCCCATGTAAACCCGTCAGTGTCCACCTTATTGCTCCTGCATTTTTCTTCAACACCTCAATTAGTTGATGTTCTTCATCTGGTGATAGAGCACTGCTGATTATAACTGGTTTCTGACTTCCATCCTCTAGGAACACATACTTCAAATGTGAAGGAATTAATTTTAATTCTACTTTCAGAACTTCATGTTTCTTCTCTTTAACTAGTTCCTCAATGTGAGTTTGCTCAGATTTACCCTTCTAAGGTGTGTCCAACTCTGCTATGCATGTTTTCATCAACTTGTCTTCTTCACTAGTGTTCCCTTCTATCTCCCCAATCAGTACTTTCTCTAATGGGCTTCTGCTACTCAAGTGAATATTATCGAGCATCAACAAGTCCTCAATAACATCCACTCGAAAGCAGTGTTGTTTGTCTTTCGGATGTTGCATTGCTTCAAATACATTGAAGTTCACTTCCTGATCCTGCACCCTCATTTTCAGTTTCCCATCATCAACATCAATAATGACCCTTGCAGTCTTCATAAAGGGTCTGCCCAAAATCAATGGGACCTTAGTGTCCTCCTCCATATCCATGATGACAAAGTCAAAAGGGAATACTAATTCATCCACCTTCACTAGAACATCCTCAGCAACTCCATAAGGATACTTCACTGATCTGTCAGCGAGTTGTAGAGTCATCCTAGTAGGCTTAATTTCTAACTCTCCAATCCTTTTCAGCATGGATAAAGGCATCAAGTTTATGCTGGCATCCAAATCAAGCAGTGCATTTCCCACTGATAGCTCATCGATTGTGACTGGTATTGTGAATCTTCTTGGATCTTTAGTCTTTTCAGGCAAAGACTTATGGATTATAGCGATGCACCCAGCTTCCAATGTCACTGTTTCTTCTGAAAACTTCCTCTTCTTTGTCAACAGATCCTTCATAAATTTTGCATAGGTGGGCATCTGTTCCATCACCTCCATGAAGGGAATGTTGATCTATAGGTTCTTGAATATATCCAAGAACCTAGTATACTGTCTTTCCTTATCCTTTTTGGAAGGTTTCTTTAGATAAGGAAGATCCTTCAACTGAGGTAGATGACTCTTCCTCTTGTCATCCTTCTCCACCAATACCCTTTCCAATAACCTTGCCACTCCTTGTAGTGATGGATTTGCAATGTTCTTTGGGGTTAGTTTGGGTATTAGCTGAGAACTGTTGTCGGTGTGTATTCTGTTCTGCCATTTGTTTAGCCAATTGACCCACCTGAGTCTCCAAATTTCTGATAGATGCATCCGTATTTTTCTGATTAGAAATAGAGACTTGCATGAATTTTTCTAGTGTTTCTTCCAATTTCGTCTGTCTTTCATGTAAAGGTGGATGTGTACCTGCTGATATGATGGTTGAAATGGTGATTGCCTGTTTGATGGCCCTGTTTCCTGCCTCCACCCATAATTCTGATTCTGATTTGGATTTCCCCTCCAACCTTGTGAAAACTGATTGTTGTATGGAGGGTTGTTGGGGAAATTTCCTTGTCGAGGTTGATTAGTAACATACTGAACCTCTTCCTCTAGTGTGGTGGTAGGTATTGAGTAGTGACCAGTGGGATGTTCCCCTCCGCAAAACTCACACCGTAAAACTAGTTGATGAATCGGAGGAGTCTGTATTGCATTAAGCTGTTGAGGCAGCTTAGACATCTGCTTGGTTAGTGCTTCTATTTGTTGAGTCAAGATCTTGTTCTGTGCCAAGATAACATCTAACGTCTGCAGGTCAAGTACCCCTTTCTTCTATACTGTTCTCCGATTATGTTGTGCCTGCCTATCTATTGATGAAAAAGCAGTTATGATTCTCGTGGCTTGTTCTGCGTCCACCGCCATCATTGTTCCACCCGCTGCTACATCTAGAATCATCTTAGTTTCAGGCTTTAATCCATTACAGAAGATGTTCAACTGATCCACATCCTCAAAACCATGATTCAGGCATTTTCTAAGTAACGCCTGCAAACGCTCCCAAGCTTCATAGAATGCTTCATCAGCCCCTAGCTTGAAGGTTGATATCTCAAACTTCGCATGCACATACCGAGCTGGTGGAAAGAATCTTGTTAAGAACTTTGACTCCAATTCACTCCAACTCGTTAAGCTTTGAGTTGGATGAGATTTCAACCACTCTCTAGCTTCACCCAACAGAGAGAATAGGAATAGCATCATATTAGCAGCTTCCCATTGAGCATCACTATAACCCATTGTGGCCACCAATTCATAGAAATTGTCGAGATGTGCATAAGGGTCTTCCTAGTCTTTCCCCGTAAACTGGTGAACGCTAACCAAATTCAGATAGGCGGGTTTAATCTCCACAGTCCTATCCGTCTGTGGGATCACGATGCTTGAGTAGTGCCTCGGGCCCTGGTACATGGCATAATCGCCTAAAGTCCTCCTTGGAGGATTAGGCCTTGGGTTATTCCTAGTGGCATTTTGCATATTATCCATTTGAATTGACTGAGGCTCTGAATCTTCAGACTGTCCAGAGCTACACAGTGCTTCCACAATGCCTTGCTTCTTCTTTTCTTTCGCTTTCTTACGATTACTCTTTGCTGACTTCTCAATCTCATGATTATACTCTAATTGCTTGTCAGTAGTTTTACCTCGCAAAAGCATAAATAAGAAAACTATTGTAAAAGTTAGCACAAGGGTTAGTTATACAAAGATATAAAATTAAAGAATAACTATGTGCAACTCTCAATTGAATTTATAAAGAACTAATATAAATCGCTCGATTGAATCCAGGAGTACAAAAGTTAAGAAGATTACATTTTGATTCCCAACTACGAAGAACTAGCCACTCATCCTCGCTATTACAACGCTCGAATCATGAACTAATACAAAGAATCATGTGAAATAGAATCGTTTCCACGATTTCTATCCTATTCTCTGTATATTTCGTGCCAAGATTTCTTTCAGAAGAGTGATGATCTTCTTTTCCTTTTTCAAAACTTCCTATATCATGCCTAACCGCTACAATCTCGTTCAAGCTAGGTACTCTCGCTTGAGCGAGAGAAGATAGCTTTCCAAAATCTGACCACCTCGCCCAAGCGAGAGAAGATGACAATTTCTGCCTGATCACCTCGCCTGAGCGAGGCTCTCTCGCTTGGGCGAGGCTCCCTCGCTTGGGCGAGGGAGAAACAGTAAGCTTGGCTAGTTTTGGTATTGAATAGCGCCCAGGCGACAGTCCCTCGCTGGGGCGAGGAATGTTAGTATTTTCTGCATTTTCTTCTGAATTGACGCTTGAGCGAGCATTCCCTCGCTTGGGCGAGGCTTGTGCTGTTCAAAACCTGAATCTTCTCTTTTTTTTCTCCTTTTTTCATCATATCTTCACCTACAAACAACAATAATTACTTAAATTCCTAAACAATGTAAAATTACTAGATTATTGGGAATTGTATGCAATTACATCATAAATTCACACAAAGTGCCTCTGAATCATATACATTTCATTAACATTTTGGCACTTAACACCTAACTTGTCAGTCTTGATGTCTTGGCTGACAGGGGCTTGATTCAACACTTTTAATAACACATTCATGTGAGCCTCAGAGCTCATTAGTAAGGAAAATAGGGATATCCACGGCTAGATTCACTTACTAGTTCACATATACCTGTTTCATGATCAATCATAGTGGATCAAGTTCCAACTGATAACAGAATGCAATACAGTTCAAGTTAAAAAAGAATAGCAAGAATAACTACTCAGTTTTATCAAAGGACTCTCTCAAACTCACAGGTTATGTGTTTCACTCATCTCTTTGTCGGACCTAGTATAATTTGACTTTGCCTTTCAGTTCAGTTATGTCATGTACACATGTTCAATCAAAGATCTCAAGGGCTTGCCATATGGTTGTAATGAGGCTTGGTTACAAAGAAACTTTGTTTTTCTGGGATACAAAGAAGGGGGTAGACCATTAGTGCATACTCCAACTTCTTTCACTTGTTCACTTTGAAGTCCACTTTCAACTTTCTTTCACCAAATCATCGCTTATGCTACTAACCTTCTTCAATTGACTCTTTCTTTTGAGTCTTCACCTATTTTAGCATGAGTCACACTTTTTTTTCACCGTCTTTTGAGTCTTCACTTATTTTCACTGTCTCATGCTCATCATTCACACACAATTGAAGAAGGAGAATTTTGATTCACATTCCAACTCAGATACATAAATCACAATTTCGTCAATTCCCCAGCATAAGAATTAAAAACCATATGCACTAATGATCTTTCTCCATGGGTATGGGGATTGATCTATTTCATTGTGGCTTGGGTACATGATTTTGAAAAAGAAATTTTGAGCTCAAAGGACTACAAAGAATTGGATTTATGATTCATAAGGGTTGGCTTTCTGGTTGTAGCCTAACTCTCCTAAACAAGGCCTTAATCATTTCCTTGATATTCCATGCTTAATGGCAATTGACACAAAAATCAGGCAAAGTTAATTGACAAAATCCAACAAAGTCACTCATATGTGTTTGGGGTGCACTCACTCACCCTGTTATAATTTTGTCATTTGCCTAACTGCTCATTATTCAACCTATTCGATCTGTGTTTGAATCAACATGCACATCCCGAAAACAGTCAAACTCAGAACCCTAATCAATCTCAATCACAGATTCTTATCAAATTTTAATTCATATGTCTCTAGCAAAACTACACAATTGGATTCAGTGAACACATTTAAACCAAACACATTTTCATTGACTACATTTTCTACTTAACTTAAACAGCAGACAATCAAACACAAAGTACAGTACGAAATTACGCCTACTTCCTAAACATACATACTTCACTTACATCCTACACATTGATCCTAAGCATACATCCTAAACATACAAATCATAAATAAAAAAACAAGTACAAAAGAATCAGTTTTTTGTTTTTAGTCCAAAGGCTCATTAGAGTATGAACTCCATATCATCATTTTCATCATTGTTGCCATCTGCAGTTGGATCATCTCCAGTAGTCCCATATCCAGTGGTTTCTGAAGGTCCTGCCCCCTCCAGAAAGATAGGCCTGACCCCAAGCCAAGGGAATTGTTGGGTAAAAGTGTCTGCAGAATCCCAGAATTGGTTCCCTAGACTCAATTGCTGGAAAGCGACATAAAGTCCTTGCTGCTGATACACTTGTCCCAGTCTCAAGATGTCATTTTGGAGCTCTATATGCTCCATATGCAATGTGAGCCGGTTAAGCTGATCCTGAGTGGTTCCCTGATAAGGTGTCGAGGAAGGCATTTCTGACTGTGAATGTGGGAATGCTGGATGTGGAGGTGACTGTGGAGGGTGAGAATTGTCACCCTACTGTACTTCAGCTTCTTCTTTGCAGTTCTGACGGATGTACTGCATGGTGATCGGGGATTTGATCTTCTCAGTTCTGTTCACCAGAACCCCTTGCTGAGCACAGAGTTCAGTGATCAATGACGGGAACCCCAAATAACCATTTTTACCTCCTTTGACAATTGCCTTGTATATTTCCATGACGATGATCTTGGCTACATCAATTATCAGATCCTTCATGATTGCATAAATGATGTAACAATCAGGAAGGGGTAATGATGACACGTGACTGTTTGGAATCACGTTGTGCAGCAAGAAAATCATCCAGACTTGGGCCAGGACAGTCATATGTTTCCGATAAATCCGGAGGGGTAGTCCCTCAGAATTGGTGCTAAATGACCGTCCAGGTGCACAGAGTAGCGCAGCAGTATCCCGGAGACTGAACATACCATCAGCTTGAGCAGCAAAGAGCTGACACAATTCCCCCTCCCGTGCTTCAAAAGGGTTGTTCAGCAAATCATTGACAGTGTCTCTATGAAACAGGATAGTCTCCCCCCGGACCCAGGATTTATATGTGACTTCTTCTCCCTCCAGTGGGTAGGCATTGGCATAAAATTCGCGAACGACAGCTGGATCGAACTTGTCGTTCGGGTTGCCACCGCCCACCATTTCAACACAATCAAAGGTACTGTGATAACGGGATATTCATCCGATTCCAATTGTACCTTCCTCTCAGGAATGAAAAACCAGTTGAGGAGTAGGGTATGTCGCTCCTGTTTCCCCTTTTTCTTGAACAATGTCGGATCAAATTCCGATGCCTATGAAGTTGATGTTCCTTTCAACTTTTTGGGAGGGGGGTTCTTGGTAGCCACAGATTTTTTTCTCTTGTAAAGCACATTGAACAATTTAATCACATATGACTATCAGAGTTAGGAGCTAAATTGGGGTTCCCCATTCAGAAACCCCTTTTCTTTTGACAATGCCACTCATGTTTTCATAATATAATGCGCAATACAACAATAAAGCAACAAATTCATCATGTATGTGCCTAGAATAAGTTAACCTTAACGTAATTCACAAATGAGAATGTGATGAGATGAAAATGTACTTACATTCCGCTCATGATGCATGATAATATGTGAAAAAGAGACGGTGAAAGAGTCCAAAAGTTGGAGAGGGCACGAGCTTGGGGGTTTGTGTGATTTCTTTGCAATGGGGTGTGAGGGAATGAACCCCACAACCCCCTTTTTAAAACAAAACTCGTGCCCTCTCGCCCGGGCGAGGTGCTCTCGCTTGGGAGAGAATAAGAACTGAAGAGTTATTAAACTCTCACCCGGGCGAGGACATCTCGCTTGGGCGAGACACTCTGAACTGAAAGGTCTGTTATTCTCGCTTGAGCGAGACTCCCTCGCTTGGGCGAGGGAGAAACAGAGAGGAACCCAATTGAATTGCGCTCAAGTGAGGCTGGCTCACTTGAGCGAGAGGGAAGGAGTTGAAAGGTCACTGCCCTCGCCTGGGCGAGGGAATTCTCGCTTGAGCGAGAGACATGGCACTGAAAGGCCACCTTTCTCGCCTGAGCGAGGGTTGGCTCGCTTGGGTGATAAATGCCCAGATTTTCACACCTATACTTGTTTTTTTTTAAGAACACAAACGCAAACATAAAATTAACTGGATTGCTTTCCAGCTAGCGCTTGTTTAACGTCATTAGCTCGACGCCTGTTTTACTATGCATTCTCCAAGTTGATGATAGTGGTGAGCCGCTCGATGTCACCACCCATATGCAGTTTCAGTCCTTGCCCATTGACTGTCCAACTTCGCTGAGAAGTTGGATCTTGTAGCTCGATCACTCTATGCGATTTCACTTCTTTGATTAGGAAGGGTCTTGACCATTTGAATTTTAGCTTTCCCGGAAACAGTTTCATCCGGGAGTTGAACAGAAGCACACTTTGACCCACTCGGAAATCCTTTTTGCGGATCTTCCGATCATGATACACTTTGAACTTCTCCTTGTACAGTTTGGAGGACTCATATGCAATGAGTCTCATTTCCTCCAATTGTTGTAGCTGCACTTTTCTATGGTCACTTGCTACTTTTGGGTCCAGATTGAAAAATTTGAGTGCCCAGTATGCTTTATGTTCGAGTTCCACTGGTAGATGGCATGTTTTCCCATAAACTAGCTGAAATGGGGATAGTCCAGTAGGGGCTTTGAAACAGTGCATCATCTAATCGAAGAGACCAATCTTTTCTTGTGGTTGACACAGTTTTCTCCAGTATTTTCTTGATCTCCCGGTTAGACACTTCCGCTTGACCATTTGTTTGTGGATGATAAGGGGATGCAACTTTGTGTCGGACTCCATAGTATTGAAGGACCTTCTCCAATTGTGAATTGCAGAAGTGTGAGCCTCCATCACTGATCAGAACCCGTGGTGTTCCAAACCGACTGAATATGTTTCTCTTTAGGAATTTAACCACGGTTTTAGCATCATCCTTTTGGGCAGCTACAGCTTCCACCCACTTGGACACATAATCCACCACCACTAGAATATATACTTATGAGCATGATGGTGGACATGGTCCCATAAAATCAATTCCCCAGCAATCAAACACTTCCACTTCTTGCACATTGGTTAAGGGCATCTCATTCCTCTTGGATATCTCGCCTGATCTCTAGCAATTATCACATTGCTGTGAATAATGATGTGCATCCTTAAACACCGAAGGCCAGTAGAAACCAAATTGTAGGACTTTTGTAGCTGTCCTTTGTCCATTAAAGTGTCCTCCGTATGGTGAACTGTGACAATGCCATATGATACTCTTGGCTTCATCTATGGATACACATCTCCTCAACAATCCATCCGACCCAATCTTAAAAAGAT
Source organism: Lupinus angustifolius (assembly GCF_001865875.1). NCBI lineage: Eukaryota > Viridiplantae > Streptophyta > Magnoliopsida > Fabales > Fabaceae > Lupinus > Lupinus angustifolius. Next base: position 85,480 of record NW_017727853.1, read on the forward strand.
GAGGGTCATCCCAAAAACATTGACGGGACTCTCGCAAGAATTTTTTCTTTTGATGCCAAGTTAACTCCTCGGGAATTACCCATGCAGCTTTAAAATTAGCTATGTCAGCAAACCATGGCCTTTCTTGAGCAAGGAGAAGCTTCTCATCAGGGAACTCCTCCACCACCTATGATTCCTTCAATGTTACCTCTTGATTGACCAATCTTGACAGATGATCTGCTACACAGTTTTCGCTCCCTTTTTTGTCCTTGATCACCAAGTCGAATTCCTGCAATAACAACACCCTACGCAACAATCTCTGTTTGGAATCCGATTTGGTTAGCAAATATTTAATGGCAGCTTGATCAGTAAAAATAATGACTTTAGAGCCAATCAAGTAGGATCTAAATTTTTCCAGTGCATACACTATAGCTAGTAATTCTTTTTATGTGGTGGCATAATTAATTTGTGCCTCATTTAATACCTTACTAGCATAATGTATAGCATGGAAAACTTTAGCCTTTCTCTGTCCTAGTACCGCCCCGACAGCATAGTCACTAGCATCACACATAAGTTCAAAATCGCAATGCCAATCGGGTGCTACTATAGCAGGAGCAGAAATTAATTTTTGCTTTAAAGTTTCAAAAGAATTTGCATACTCAACATCAAAATTAAAAATAGTATCTTTGTTGAGAAGATTACTGAGTGGTTTTGCAATTTTAGAAAAATCTTTTATAAACCTCCTATAAAAACCTGCATGTCCAAGGAAACTTCGAATTCCCTTAACATTGAGTGGTGGTGGGAGGTCCTTGATTACCTCAATTTTCGCTTTATCAACTTCAATACCTCGAGAAGAAATCTTGTGACCCAAGACTACTCCCTCAGTCACCATGAAGTGACACTTTTCCCAGTTCAGTACCAGATTAGTTGTAACACATCGCTGCAACACGTTGTCCAAATTTTCCAAACAGTTACTGAATGATGACCCAAAAACCAAGAAGTCATCTATGAATACCTCAATACATTTTTCTACAAGATCAGAAAAAATAGCTAACATGCACCGTTGGAATGTTGCTGGTGCATTGCACAGTCCAAACGGCATCTTTCTGTATGCAAAGACACCAAAAGGACATGTGAAAGTTGTTTTCTCCTAATCTTGGGGATCCACAGTGATCTGGTTGTACCCAGAATACCCATCCAAAAAGCAGTAGAATGCTTGTCCAGCCAAAGTCTCAATCATTTGATCCATGAATGGCAGAGGGAAGTGGTCTTTTCTAGTAGCCTGGTTCAACTTCTTGTAATCAATACACATGCGCCAACCAGTGACTGTTCTGGTTGGAACCAGCTCATCTTTGTCATTTCGAACCACAGTCATACCCCCTTTCTTTGGGACCACTTGAACCGGACTCACCCAAATACTATCAGATATGGGATAAATCATCCCAACATCCAAGAGTTTTACCACCTCCTTCTTAACCACTTCCTTCATAGTAGGATTCAGACGTCTCTAAGGTTGTGCAACCGGTTTGTAATCCACTTCCATGTGGATTTTATGCATACAATAAGATGGGTTGATCCCATGTAAATCCGTCAGTGTCCACCCTATTGCTCCTGCATTTTTTTTCAGCACCACAATTAGTTGATGTTCTTCATCTGGTGATAGAGCACTGCTGATTATAACCGGTTTCTGACTTCCATCCTCTAGGAACACATACTTCAAATGTGAAGGAAGTAATTTTAATTCTATTTTCGGAACTTCATGTTTCTTCTCTTTAACTAGTTCCTCAATGTCAGTTTGCTCAGATTTACCCTTCTGAGGTGTGTCCAACTCTGCAATGCATGTTTTGATCAACTTGTCTTCTTCACTATTGTTCCCTTCTCTCTCCCCAATCAGTACTTTCTTCAATGGGCTTCTCCTACTCAAGTGAATATTATCGAGCATCAACAATTCCTCAATAACATCCACTCGAAAGCAATGTTGTTTGTCTTTCAGATGCTGCATTGCTTCAAATACATTGAAGTTCACTTCCTGATCCTGCACCCTCATTTTCAGTTTCCCATCATCAACATCAATAATGACCCTTGCAGTCTTCATAAAGGGTCTGCCCAAAATCAATGGGACCTCAGTGTCCTCCTCCATATCCATGATGACAAAGTCAACAGGGAATACTAATTCATCCACCTTCACTAGAACATCCTCAGCAACTACATAAGGATACTTCACTGATCTGTCAGCGAGTTGCAGAGTCATCCTAGTAGGCTTAATTTCTAACTCTCCAATCCTTTTCAGCATGGATAAAGGCACCAAGTTTATGTTGGCACCCAAATCAAGCAGTGCATTTCCCACTGATAGCTCACCGATTGTGACTGGTATTGTGAAGCTGCTTGGATCTTTAGTCTTTTCAGGCAAAGACTTCTGGATTATAGCGATGCACCCAGCTTCCAATGTCACTGTTTCTTCTGAAAACTTCCTCTTCTTTGTCAACAGATCCTTCATAAATTTTGCATAGGTGGGCATCTGTTCCATCACCTCCATGAAGGGAATGTTGATCTATAGGTTCTTGACTATATCCAAGAACCTAGTATACTGTCTTTCCTTATCCTTTTTGGAAGGTTTCTTTAGATAAGGAAGATCCTTCAACTGAGGCAGATCACTCTTCCTCTTGTCATCTTTCTCCACCAATACCCTTTCCAATAACCTTGCCACTCCTTGTAGTGATGGATTTGCAATGTTCTTTAGGGTTGGTTTGGGTATTAGCTGAGAACTGTTGTCGGTCTGTATTCTGTTCTGCCATTTGTTTAGCCAATTGACCCACCTGAGTCTCCAAATTTCTGATAGATGCATCCGTATTTTTCTGATTAGAAATAGAGACTTGCATGAATTTTTCTAGTGTTTCTTCCAATTTCGTCTGTCTTTCATATAAAGGTGGATGTGTACCTGCTGATATGATGGTTGAAATGGTGATTGCCTGTTTGATGGCCCTGTTTCCTGCCTCCACCCATAATTCTGATTCTGATTTGGATTTCCCCTCCAACCTTGTGAAAACTGATTGTTGTATGGAGGGTTGTTGGGGAAATTTCCTTGTCGAGGTTGATTAGTAACATACTGAACCTCTTCCTCTAGTGTGGTGGTAGGTATTGAGCAGTGACCAGTGGGATGTTCCCCTCCGCAAAACTCACACCGTAAAACTAGTTGATGAATCGGAGGAGTCTGTATTGCATTAAGCTGTTGAGGCAGCTTAGACATCTGCTTGGTTAGTGCTTCTATTTGTTGAGTCAAGATCTTGTTCTGTGCCAAGATAGCATCTAACGTCTGCAGGTCAAGTACCCCTTTCTTCTATACTGTTCTCCGATTATGTTGTGCCTGCCTATCTATTGATGAAAAAGCAGTTATGATTCTCGTGGCTTGTTCTGCGTCCGCCGCCATCATTGTTCCACCCTCTGCTACATCTAGAATCATCTTAGTTTCAGGCTTTAATCCATTACAGAAGATGTTCAACTGGTCCACATCCTCAAAACCCTGATTCGGGCATTTTCTATGTAACGCCTGAAAACGCTCCCAAGCTTCATAGAATGCTTCATCAGCCCCTTGCCTGAAGGTTGATATCTCAAACTTCACATGCGCATACCGAGCTGGTGGAAAGAATCTTGTTAAGAACTTTGACTCCAATTCACTCCAACTCGTTAAGCTTTGAGTTGGATGAGATTTCAACCACTCTCTAGCTTCACCCAACAGAGAGAATATGAATAGCATCATATTAGCAGCTTCCCGTCGAGCATCACTATAACTCATTGTGGCCACCAATTCATAGAAATTGTCGAGATGTGCATAAGGGTCTTCATAGTCTTTCCCCGTAAACTGGTGAGCGCTAACCAAATTCAGATAGGCGGGTTTAATCTCCGCAGTCCTATCCGTCTGTGGGATCACGATGCTTGAGTAGTGCCTCGGGCCCTGGTATATGGCATAATCACCTAAAGTCCTCGTTGGAGGATTAGGCCTTGGGTTATTCCCAATGGCATTTTGCATATTATCCATTTCAATTGACTGAGGCTCTGAATCTTCAGACTGTCCAGAGCTACACTGTGCTTCTGCAATGCCTTGCTTCCTCTTTTCTTTCGCTTTCTTACGATTACTCTTTGCTGACTTCTCAATCTCATGATTGTACTCTAATTGCTTGTCAGTAGCTTTACCTCGCAAAAGCATAAATAAGAAAACTATGGCAAAAGTTAGCACAAGGGTTAGCTATAAAAGATATAAAAATAAAGAATAACTATGTGTAACTCTCAATTGAATTTATAAAGAACTAATATAAATCGCTCGATTGAATCCAGCAGTACAAAAGTTAAGAAGATTACATTTCGATTCCCAACTACGAAGAACTAGCCACTCATCCTCGCTATTACAACGCTCGAATCATGAACTAATACAAAGAATCATGTGAAATAGAATCGTTTCCACGATTTCTATCCTATTCTCTGTATATTTCGTGCTAAGATTTCTTTCAGAAGAGTGATGATCTTCTTTTTCTTTTTCAAAACTTCCTATATCATGCCTAACCGCTACAATCTCGTTCAAGTTAGGTACTCTCGCTTGAGCGAGAGAAGATAGCTTTCCAAAATCTGACCACCTCGCCCGAGCGAGAGAAGATGACAATTTCTGCCTGATCACCTCGCCTGAGCGAGGCTCTCTCGCTTGGGCGAGGCTCCCTCGCTTGGGCGAGGCTCCCTCGCTTGGGCAAAGGAGAAACAGTAAGCTTGGCTAGTTTTGGTCTTGTATAGCGCCCAGGCGACAGTCCCTCGCTTGGGTGAGGGATGTCAGTATTTTCTGCATTTTCTTCTGAATTGTCGCTTGAGCGAGCACTCCCTCGCTTGGGCGAGGCTTGTGCTGTTCAAAACCTGAATCTTCTCTTTTTTTCTCCTTTTTTCATCATATCCTCACCTACAAACAACAATAATTACTTAAATTCCTAAACAATGTAAAATTACTAGATTATTGGGAATTGTATGCATTTACATCATAAATTCACACAAAGTGCCTCTGAATCATATACATTTCATTAACATTTTGGCACTTAACATTATGCAAGTTCAAAATAATGCAACTAAGAAACTAAGCAAATGATTCAATAATCATGCAAAAAGTTGATGAGACTCAAAGCAAACATAAAGTAAATAAAAAACTCAAATATAATCAAAACTACATGAATTAATGGTGAATCAGTATGTATACACCAAGCTCATGTTACATTCAATCTAAACAAGGGTTTTAGCTACTAATATTCACAGGGTGTAAGTAAGATAGGGATAAAACATAACTTATAGGGTGGTAGAACCACATAAAAATGAGTATAGATTAACTCCTCTAATACTTACATCTTTATCCCATAACTAAAATAAGCCAAAATACCCTAGAAAATCAGAAAAGAAGTAATACATATCAATATTACAAAGTATGTATCTAATGGCTCGAGTTGGAAGTGCTTAAATAGTATTTTTGTGCCGGTTTCTACGCTCAACGCACTGCCTATGTGCTAAAAGCAACCTCCAGCTGGCTTTTCTCAACCTATTAGCACACCAATTTGTGTTGGGTGCATCTCCGTGTACTCAGCGCGTACGAAACAGTTGCAAAATGCTGATTTTCGCTCTTAATTATGCTCAACATGAAAACCTACGCTCAACACTTTGAGTTTTTCTTATTTCATTAATTTGGCCGTTCACATTAAAGATTTATCAGTTAGGGACAATATATCTAAAATTCAGCTCGATACAATAGTGAACGAATGAATTATCGTGATTTTACTCGGACTACTCATGACTGAATTCTTGCTATTGTCCAGAAGTTATCCTTTTGCATTTATTCCTCCGGATTAAGCATACAAAACACTTCAAATATGAGACTTGACCATTTAAATATGTTTTAATCAGGTTTTAGTTTTAAATAAGATCTTGCTCCTGACCTTGACACGATTTTGATGAAGCCACCAAGATCACAAAATGAAGAAAATGAAGAAGACCATGAAGACATAGAAGATTCAAGCTTCAAGATTTTTTATAGATTAAGTATTCATATAGGTACTTCTATCATTGCACTCACTCTTTATATTTAGTAGTAATGCTCAAAGAAATAAAAATCATTTTTAAAGAATTTGATATGTCTAAATGGAAAGTTAAAACTGCTAAGTAATGAGTTACTTGACCTGAGATATAGGTTACCATAACTAGGTAACAAGTTACCTAAATTGTGTGGCAGTTGGTAACGGGTTAGTGGAACCGTATAACAGGTTACCTGACTGAGAAAATAATTACAAGAGTATAACTGACTGATGTAACCGATTAATTAAGTGTATTAATTGATTACCACCTTAGATAGAACATTTGGGTAATCGATTATACCCTCGTGATAATCAATTACACAGAATTGTTGAAACTAGATTTTCAAATTCAAATGAACAGCTTTCATCCAAAGTGAATAGGTTTCATTCCAATCGTGTATCATCTTCATGGAAGGTTACATTGCCTTATTGGAAGCCTATTTAAAGGCATTGTGACATCCAAATTCAATATACACAATCATACAAAAACTTTCACAACTTACTAAACAAAATTCTGCATAATTGATTAGCAACTTTGTTCCCAAACTTCCAGATTTTCTGAAATTGCTTCTAAAGTGCATTTGTTCTAAACTTTCAAAGAATAAAGAGCATTATATACTAAGTACATGTATTGTGAGAATAAGGATTGCAAGTTCTCAGCAGTGACAAACTTGTAAAGACAAGTGTGCCATTGTTATCTTCTTCATCTTGATTGTAAACTTTTCATCACACGGGTGTGTTGAGAAAGTGAAAATCGTTCACTTGGAAATGATATTTTCCAATGTTAGATAGTTGTGAGTGTGTAAGGTATAAGGGTCTCGGAGAGAGAAATTGTAATTACAACTCAAATTATCTAGTGAAAAATCTCTTGTGTGGCAAGAGTACTGGATGTAACCTTTGGTGGACAAGAAGGCGAACAAGTATAAAATTCTTTGAGTACTCTTCTTCTACCTTATTCTTGTGAATTACATTTGTTTTACTTGGTTGAATTCTGCATCAACAATTCGCTGCACATATACTTTGATCACATAGGAGAAAAATCAGTCATTTCTCCCAACAACAAATTCACCTCACCCCCTCTTAGTTGACATCTGAAATTTACATTAGTACATTTTCATTCATTTGAGTTGTTTAAGTAGTTAAAATATTATAAAAAGATGTATAAAATATAATTAATTTGACATTTAACACTTGGTTGCAAAAATACTGGCAGGGCAAGTGGACCCGTGGCTGGGTGAAAGTAGTGATCTACCGCTCTATGACCCACCTCATCGTCCCTATTGTGCTGGTTGTTATTCTAGGCAAACCTTTATGCTATTTGTGCTCTAAAGATGGTTATAAAGGAAAGAGGATAGTAGGTGACTGAGAAGTAAAAGGGAATGGACCTTGAGGGATATGTGGAGATGGGTTTTTAGAATTTGGAGACTTAATTGCCTCTCTTGTTTCACTGCCTCCTCCTTCATCTAGCCTGAATATTTTTTTGTTTTTTTTCATGTTTTTTAGGTGTTATCTGGTTTGCTGCATTTCAAGGTTTCGAGCGTGGTTATTGGTTCTGTTTTTTTGTGTTGGTTGCCTATCTTTCTGGTTGTGTGGGGTTTAGTTAGGTGAGGCTTTCATAGTCTCCTTCAGTTTAGGATTAAGGTTTGGGTGTATGTTAGGGTAATTGCATTTTTGTCTAGGAATGTGTTTAATTGCATCATAGGCCCAAAACTTTTTAAAAAGTTTGAAATTACTCTGGGCAAAATTATTTGTTCACATATCCTACATATATTTAGTATTAACACATTGAGAGACTCTAAAGAACTCATTATAAGACAAAGCATAAGTAATAATATTCTTAAACTTAAGATTGTTATAAACTCTCTTTTCCTCATCATCCATCTGTTGGAGAAATTTCTCCATCTGAAATCCATAGATTGAATGCGGAAGTCCTTATGGTCATGGCTTCATTCCAATAACCGAATGTTTATGCCCATACATAAACCCATATAGAACGACCATGACCCAGACCGAAGAAACCCCAAATGATTTCATGATGAAGATGAAGAACATACCTTGGTGAGCCATTTCCGGAATCTCGAAGGTATGAGGGTGCGATGATCTTCCATATGATAGAGCGCCGGATGGTTTTCCTTTAGTTTCTCTCTAGAGGGGAATGAGAGAATGTGCCTTAGTTTCTTGAGTGTAATGTGTTGTGTCAAAAGTGGTGAGGAGAGGCTTATCCTTATGCCTTATGAGCCTTATGAGCCTTATGGATGAGTGGATAGTGTTATCCCATTTTGGATAACACTATTCTCATCCTTCCTTATTCTCCTCCACCTTTACACTTGAAAACCTGTTGCTCTACAAATGGGTACCATAACCCATAAAAGTAACCCCGTAGTGGTCACTACTTTAGTTGCAATAATTTTGATTCAGTCCCTTCATCAAATCAGAAATTGCCTGAAGGTATCTACACTTATTATAATTTCATGACACATATGCCCTTAGCCACCAAATTAATTACTGATGATCATTTTATATTTTGGCTAATTACATAATGGCTCTAACACAATTACATAATTATATTTGTGACCCATTAATTGTCAGAAATTCTAACAATCTCCCACTGGTCACACATATGATTCTCCATACGTGTTATCCTTATTGCGTGCTTAAATATTGCCATTATGACTTAGGCATACCCAAATTATCCCGTCCATTAGTCATGTCTCCATAACGAATCACAGTGAACTTCGCCATATCAATCATGGCTAATTCAACAATGATCATCAACATTGACACAACTAAATGACATAGATACATCATGAAATGTGTAGCATGAAAATCACATGAATGTGATCTGTACATGTCAATTTTCAACTGGTCCTACTTAACTTTAGTGAGATCCTTAATAATAACATAAAACCTTATTGTATAAAGTATAATGACAGAATACCAAACTGAATGATTAATCAACTGAAGTTTGAATACAAAGTATCTATACATAATACTGAAGTTACATAGAACATAATAATGCACTTTCTAACTCCTACTAAACCAAAGAATCCTCACATTGTAGAACACCCATGTGAGCAGTATGCTCATGAAAGACCTTGGGTGTGATAGCCTTTGTAAGAGGATCCACAAACATGGAGTTAGTACCTAAGTGTTTTATGGAAAGTTGTCCACTTTGTACCTTCTCCTTAACAACTAGGAACTTAATGTCGATGTGTTTTGACTTTGCCGAACTCCTATTGTTGTTTGAGAACATCATGGCTCACTTATTGTCACAGTATAACTTTAGTGGTCTTTCAATCCTTTCCACAATCTGTAGCCCAGTGAATAAATTTCTTAGCCATGATGACTGAAGTGATGCCTCATAACATGCTATATACTCTGCTGCCATGGTGGATGAAGCTACAAGGTTTTGCTTGGCAGAACAGCGTGATACTTTATACATTTCGTCTTTTGATGTCCAGTTGCTTTGCAAAAGAAACAAACATCATTCTGCTTCTGTTTCTTTTGCACTAGACCCTTAGCAGCTTCATTCTTGGGCTCTGAAGTGACATTGGTCTGATCTCTAATTCGTCTACTATCTTGGCATCCCTCATGACCCTTTTGGCTGCTTTCCAATGGTCCATTCCTGGATTACTCATATATCTGCCTAAAACCCCAACT
>NW_017727853.1:95310-168496 GCF_001865875.1 Lupinus angustifolius
CGGAACCGAATTCAAATTCGCAGATATAGAAGCAATTGATGTAGCTGATTGAAACAAAAGACAAAATATTAAAATATGCTCACAACCCAAAACTATCAATGTGCTTAAAACAATGGTATATCCAAATCTAGATACCTAGTGCACCATCAATATCAAGTCTTTGGACAGTGATATCAACTGCAAGTGGTACTCTTGTTGCTTATACCTCTCCACATTACCATTAGAATCCCGCTTGGTCTTAAAAATCCATTTGCAACCAATGGGTTTTTTACCTTCTGGTAATGGGACAAGTTCCCAAACTTTATTGTCTTGCATGGATTTATACTCCTCTTTCATTGCTTCAATCCACTTTTCCGAATTGGAACTTTGGATGGCTTCACGAACGTTTAATGGATCATTATCCATTAAGTCATCACCCTCGTGTTCCATGAGAAAGCAAATGTAATCATCTGGAATTGCATTTCTCCTTTCTCTAGTGGATCTATGCAAAGCTATAGGCTCTTTCACCTCATGTCCATGTTCTTGAGGGTTTTGAGTTTGTCCTTCATGAATTACTAGAAAATAATAAATAAATAAAAAATTTCGCTTGAGCGAGCCTTATGTCACCCGAGCGAGATTTCGCTTGGGCGAGGCGCTCTCGCTTGAGCGCCAACTATGTCTTGAGGAGGTTCCCAATTTGTTTCATCAAAAGCAACCATATGAATCACATCTAGAATAGATACGGATTCTTCCTCTAAGACAAAGTTTCTAACAAATTCAAGATTAAACCAGAAACATCAAACATTTGTGATTAAATCTTTCTATATTCATATGAAAAACATGAATTTAGAACAATGAAAACATCAAAACCCTAAATCAATCCAGTTTTGGGGAAGAAAAGCAAGAACCCTAATTTCACTCATGAATCAAATTGGGGCAGCTCTGATACCACTTGTTGGAGAAATTTCTCCATCCGAAATCCATAGATTGAATGCGGAAGTCCTTATGGTCATGGCTTCGTTCCGATAACCGAATGTTTATGCCCATACATAAACCCATATGGAACAACCATGACCTAGACCGAAGAAATCCCAAATGATTTCATGGTGAAGATGAAGAACATACCTTGTTGAGCCATTTCCGGAATCTCGAAGATATGAGGGTGCGATGATCTTCCAGATGATAGAGCACCGGATGGTTTTCCTTTAGTTTCTCTCTATAGGGGAATGAGAGAATGTGCCTTAGTTTCTTGAGTGTAATGTGTTGTGTCAAAAGTGGTGAGGAGAGGCTTATCCTTATGCCTTATGAGCCTTATGGATGAGTTATCTGACGCACTTAATCCTTTTGCCGAATTGATTTTCAACCTCAGCCTTAAAAGTTTTGAATATGTCCACCGATTGGGACTTTTCATGAATTAGAAAAATGTATGCATAACGAGAATAATCGTCTATGAATGATATGAAATATCGTTGACCATTCCAGGAAGCCGTAGGAAATGGCCCACAGATATCCATATGTATCAATTCTAAGACGTCCGAAGCTCTATATGCACCATATTTCGATTGTTTGGTTTGTTTTCCTTTTATGCATTTAACACAAACATTAAGGTTTGTGAAGTCAATGGAATCCAAAATCCCATCTGACACAAGACGCTCAATTCTCTTTTGAGAAATGTGACCTAGGCGCTTGTGCCATAATGCACCTGAATTATTATTATCAATTTTACGCTTAGTACCACTAGCTCAGGCAACCCTGCATTGAAACACTGATGTTAGAAGTTGAACCGGAGTCTAACCACCAGGTGTTTCCAGGTACTGAAGTTAAATTGACCTCAGAACAAACCAAAGCAAGAAATGTACCTTTCTTAGCACGCCAGGCGTGATACTTTACACATTTCTTCTTTTGATGTCCAGTTGCTTTGCAAAAGAAACAGACATCATCCTGCTTCTGTTTCTTTTGCACTGAACCCTTAGCAGCTTCATTCTTGGGCTCTGAAGTGATTTTCCTTTTGCCCTTGTCTTTAGAGGTAGTAACATAATGGGCACTTTCAGTCCTCTCTCGCTTCAATCTTTCCTCTTCTTGCACACAAAATGAAATGAGCTCATTAAGAGTCCATTTCTCCCTTTGACAGTTATAAGAAATCTTAAACTGACTGAATTGTGCAGGAAGAGACAGTAAGACCAAATGAATGAGCAAGTCTTCCGACATGTCAAGCTTAAGGGCCTTAAGTTTTGAAACGATGTTGGACATTCCCATAATGTATTCCCTTATGTTTCCCTTGCCTTGATACCTCATGGAAATCAAGTTCTGTAACAGAGTACTTGTTTCCGCCTTATCGCTCTTTGCAAAGCGCTTTTCAATCTCAGCAAGGAAATCTTTGGCACTATTTATCTCATCCGAGATAGTACCCCTAAAGACTTCTGGAATGCCACGCTTAATGATCATCAGACTCATGCGATTAGAGCGATCCCACTTCTCATAGTCCTTCCTCTCTTCAGAGGCACTGGATTCCAAAGGAGAAGGGGGTTGCTCTACCCTTAATGCATAGTCCAGATCCATGCAGCCAAGAACAATTTCCATGTTCTCTTTCCAATCCTTAAATTTTCACCATTAAGGACCGGAACCGAATTCAAATTTGCAGATATAGAAGCAATTGATGTAGCTGATTGAAACAAAAGACAATATTAAAATATGCTCACAACCCAAAATTATCAATGTGCTTAAAACAATGTATATCCAAATCAAGATACCTAGTGCACCATCAATATCAAGTCTTTGGACAGTGATATCAACTGCAAGTGGTACTCTTGTTGTAATGATCAAACATTCATAATAAGGCATGTCAACTGACGAATCCCTCTTTGGATTGATTCATCAGTCACATGTATAAAACTTTAGAATTATGACATGTTTATCATCACAGGTGTGTATGATCTTCGGCCAAATATTAACTTTCCTTTGGGCCAGCTAATACCCGCATGAATGACCATACACACTTACATCCATTATTCCTCATGAGTTATATCCATGAAAGAGGTCACTTTGGCGACATTTCACTTCATTTGGCTCATTTGAAATAACAGACAGCCTTAATGGACATCCAAATAACAATTAAAATCAATGCACAAAGATACTGAAGTCCCAGAAAATAATAAATAAATAAAAAATTTCGCTTGAGCGAGCCTTATGTCACCCGAGCGAGATTTCGCTTGGGCGAGGCGCTCTCGCTTGAGCGCCATTGAAGCCAATGCTTCTGTTCAGCTCTCGCCTGAGCGAGAGCACTACAAAATTCAAGATTAAACCAGAAACATCAAACATTTGTGATTAAATCTTTCTATATTCATATGAAAAACATGAATTTAGAACAATGAAAACATCAAAACCCTAAATCAATCCAGTTTTGGGGAAGAAAAGCAAGAACCCTAATTTCACTCATGAATCAAATTGGGGCAGCTCTGATACCACTTGTTGGAGAAATTTCTCCATCCGAAATCCATAGATTGAATGCGGAAGTCCTTATGGTCATGGCTTCGTTCCGATAACCGAATGTTTATGCCCATACATAAACCCATATGGAACAACCATGACCTAGACCGAAGAAATCCCAAATGATTTCATGGTGAAGATGAAGAACATACCTTGTTGAGCCATTTCCGGAATCTCGAAGATATGAGGGTGCGATGATCTTCCAGATGATAGAGCACCGGATGGTTTTCCTTTAGTTTCTCTCTATAGGGGAATGAGAGAATGTGCCTTAGTTTCTTGAGTGTAATGTGTTGTGTCAAAAGTGGTGAGGAGAGGCTTATCCTTATGCCTTATGAGCCTTATGGATGAGTGGATAGTGTTATCCCATTCTGGATAACACTATTCTCATCCTTCCTTATTCTCCTCCACCATTACACTTGAAAACTTGTTGCTCTACAAATGGGTACCATAACCCATAAAAGTAACCCCGTAGTGGTCACTACTTTAGTTGCAATAATTTTGATTCAGTCACTTCATCAAATCAGAAATTGCCTGAAGGTATCTACACTTATTATTATTTCATAACACATATGCCCTTAGCCACCAAATTAATTACTGATGATCATTTTATATTTTGGCTAATTACATAACGGCTCTAACATAATTACAGAATTATATTTATGACCCATTACATTAATTGTCAGAAATTCTAACACCATCAACATGTATTTGGGTTTATTAACTGCTTCAATACTTACCATATGTTGTGGTCCATGCTCTATGAATTCTTGCTTTCTTGTTAGTTCAGAGACTAATCAATCAAGTTAAGCTCATATGCCACTTGTTTGTATATAAGGGTTTTGAACACTGGGAGGGGATATTTTGTTGTTTCAATCATGAAATTCAATTTTAAGTCTCTTAATAGATTTAATGGGGAGTTTTAGCTATCTTAATTCTAGATGATTGATTACAGTCCAACTAAGTTCCAATTATGCACTATTAATTTCAACTTAATTGATTAACCAACCAATTATAACACAAACTACAAAGCTCATATTGCTTTAAGATTGACTATGATTTCAAGATCAATCAATTCAATTGTAAAAACAAATTCTAAAATATTCATATACAATTCAATTGTTATTGAATGTAAACACATGAATTAAAAACATAGAGAAGGAAAAGATGACACCAAAGATTTTATATTAGAACACATCCAAAATGACACTATGTCCATTCTCTTGGTTGATTTGAGGATTTTCACTAATCGGAGTTATCATTTGATTTTTTTAGAACAAATCACCAAAGACTTCTTTGTCTTTCTTCACAAGTTTGGCCCTAGATGATTCCCCATAATCTCTTAGCTTCAACTATATCCTATAACAATCACAACCTCCAAGATTTTGAGGATCCATCACCTCTAATCTAATTCTTTCCTTTCTAAATATCTAAAAATCGTATTATTTTTTATACACATCTTCTTATGTAAATAACAACTAAAATCTAGAACAAAGAATAATATATTCTTTTCTCTTATATATTGATAAAAATAGGGTATATATATACTAGAGAAGTTGAGAAGAAGAATTGAGCCTTTCTTATATCTCCAAGATTCAATCTAGTTCCTTCTTGATTAGAAAGATGTAACACTTGAATTGAATTTATCATATGTAAACTGAAAATCGGATGAATTATTGTTTAATGAGATTGATTAATTTTAAGATATCACATAAGGATTTTATTATTCTGTTTTTGTTTTGCACCATATAATTGATTAAGGCTTAGCTATAATCGATTATTGATTTGTTTAAACCTCTTACTCGATTACTAAAGCAAGATAATTGATTAATTGCAACTCAAAATAATTTCTAAAAAATGCACTTCCTGCTTAACCGATAACTAATCGATTGTTGGAGGTTAAAGTCAAAATATTTGTTCAATCATCATCTCTAATATCCTATTATTCCTATGTAATGATCCTAATTATAATCAGAGATATGAGATGCATGAAACATATTAAATTTTACTCATTATTACATCTTTAGACCTAAAAGATATAAAAACAAAATGTAAGCTAAAATATCATGTTGTATTTATATGTCACACTAAGTCGTCTTATATAGTCATCAAACTCATATGGATTTTTGTTATCATATATATCTTTCTTCAATGTAGTTTTCATTAATTTAGTGTTTCACACATCAATATAAATTTAGTGAGTGTATTTTAGTTAAAATTAATCAATTTTTTACATCATTTAATCATTTCCAAAATTATATAAACAACTTTAAAATATCAACATGTATAAAATATAAGTACTAAAAAAAGTAAATACAACCAATATCTGGAAAATGTAAAAAAGAATAGGTTAATTAAATATTTGTCGTGACGACTAATGATAAGAAGTCAAGATAAGGTATAGGCATGAAAACTAAGTATTTCTTGAAATTTTAAATTCATATTTTCAAAACAAATGATTCCTTTGAAGTTTCAAGTGTATCACTCATTTTAAAATAGAAAATTCATTACTTCCTTATTTAATAGTAATAACAATGGGTATTCAGATCTGTAGATACATATGATAATATCCGCAATGAGTTGGGTTTGAGTTCTGGTTTTTAGACCTACAGTTAGTTAGATCAAAGATTTTGAAACTCATTGTTAAACGAATCTAGGTAATAAAGTATCCTGACTCGTGGTACATAGACTCACAATACCTCTATATATAATAACTAAATATATTTTTCGTCATAATGATGTTATATTCTTAACCAATTTTTTAATCCATAATTATGAAGTAATGCTATGTGGATGGAAAGATGTTAGAGGCTTGTATGTTTTATTGTCTTATTTTAATTTATGTTTCTAGTAAAAAAATTATATTTGAATGACAATTTAAAATTGTACACTTATACTATGTTATATAATAATTATTATTATTATTTTCTTTTTATTGTCTAAAATAACACATCATTACAAGAACATCCACATATAATTTTTTTTTAAAATGTAAATGTTTTCCGAATTTATGAGTACTCATAGATTTATTAAGTATCACAGACCCGTGAGTAGCAAATCCAACGAGTACATGCACAAGTTTAGAGTGGATCTAATTCTCAAAATGGTCGAATATGACTGATCTAAATAGTGCACTATCAGGACTTATCCAAACTCAATTTCATCCCTACTACACGATTAAAAACATTTAAGAGAATACGCCAATCACGTTATTGATCCGCTATTGCACGCGGGGTCGCCTAGTTATTCCTTTCACATGCAATTGTAGTGCTCGCTCCATGAATGCGCCACCATTCACTTCCCACGAACCAATCCAGAATCCAATCAACTATCAGCAGTTCAGCACATATACATGCTGCTCATAAACTAAATTATACACCCATTCAAAATAGTTATAGAAAAAGAAAAGAAACACACCTATTAGGAAATATATAATTCCATTAAAATTCACAAAAATAAATTTTCATTTTTTATTTTACTCTTTTAAACTTTACTGATAAGAGTATTATTAAAAAATAATGAGAATATTTCTAAAAACATCGTAAACTTTATATTTTTTACAAGTAGTTATTATGAATTATTTTTATTTCATGTTAACCTTTAGACTTCAATTGTTGCTAAATTGGTCCATGCATGGATATAATATTATACTAATAGTAACTAAAAATTCAAAGTCATGTATTCTTTAGCTTCAACTATTAAATCATTATTATTTATGTTGTTTTTATATAACAATATTATTGCATTAACTACTTTTAACTCTGAAAATTACTTATCTTATTATCAATCAATTTTATATTTTGATTGTGATTTTCTCTAGATATCAATGATTAATATGTATTATTATATTGTTACTATTATGAGTCGTATTATAATAATTTTTTTGTTGATCTATTAGTAATGTAATAATATATTTATATAACATCAATTTCACTAATTAATAAAGTCTAAAGGACAATTATGAAAAACAATAGTTCATCATTACTATGTGCAAATAGTATAAAACTTATAGGGAATTTATGTACTTTTTAAGAATAATTATTTAATAATTAGTTAAAGTTATCATAAGTAGACAACTATTGAATCACATTTTTTATTCTCTAACTGGAAATTTATTTTGAAACAAATGTCATGATCATTTAGTATTACGACTGTATTAGTATTTAATGTATATCTTTTATTTTACTTGTATGACCTTGGCATTAGGCTAACGGTGCTTGTTAAAGAAAATGAAACAGCTTAAGAATGGGGTTTTAAAGGAGGCAAGTAACTTTGTGAGTGTGACTGGGAGTCTATATGACTGACATATTTTCCAACCTCACAACAAAAGCATCAGAAAAATAACTTAACAAGTAAAACATTATGATGAAAGGAGATTATCACTATAACTTGAAGTATGCTATAAATCAAATATAACAGATATTAAATAATTATTCAGTCATTGGGGGTAATTTTTTATGAAGGGGAATGGTCCCAATGCACTGGTTAACATAACAAATATAGAAATTGAAAATGATGATTTTAAATATATTAAAAATTTTAAATATGTGATTTTCAATGCGTTGTTTTTTATTTTTGGATTCCTGGACTAGTAGTACTATTAGAGCAATCTTTTACAAAACCATTCTAATAAATAAATTTTTAATTAGTATACCCTTAAATAAAAAGTAATTCCTTGTTTTTATAATTACATTTTCTAATAAAAAAGAAAGGTTTTACAGCAATAATAATCAAACCTTAATTTCATTACTATTGATCAAACGACATTTCAATGTTCTATTATAAATATGTTTGCCATATAACTTTCAGTTTTCTAATTTGAGACTTACCTGCTTTTAAATTTGGCTTTCTCTATGTTCAGTATTATACAAAATCATTTCTAAATGCCATATAATAGGTGAATGTTCAATTAGATAGTCTATAGCTAAAATAAAAACTTTGACTAATCTTTACGATAAGAAAATAAGATCTATTTTTAAACTATTTTAGAGTTGTTTTAGGCAATAATGTCAAAACCGGACCGTACCGACCGGTTCAACCAGAAAACCGGTCTCCTAACCGGTACAGTAAAGATGTTGAACCGGCCAAGTATCAAAACCAGTCAAAAACGATCAAAAACTGGTCAAAACTGGTGAACCGATCGGTATTTCACTAAACCGGCCGATTTATAAATATATATTTTTTTTGAAAAAAAACTTAAAAAACTCATTACAAGGTGACTCATCTTTTCAATCATTCTTCAACAATTTAAGATACATACTTAGATTACACATTTTTGTTCCTAATATTCGTGTGTAATCTCAGTGACATTTGTGTAATCTTGAAGTTCTATCTGAAGATAGGATTTCGTGCAAAAATATAATATCAATATGAGACAACTTTGATTCTTTGGTGCTAAATGTTAAAACTCCAAATTTATTTATTTTGTAGAGTGAATTATGAACTTGTGTCATTTATTTATATTTTGCGGTTATTAAGTAATACTTTTGGATTGATATATGTTTTGTAATTTATATTTTGAATTTGTTAAAGACTTAAAGTTGTTTGTTTGTGTGAATTTTGAGTGGATTATAAATATGAATTTATAAATTTGAATATCTACATAAGTAGATATGTCCGGTTTAACCGGCATGAAGTTTAATTACTGAACCACCGGTTGAGCCATTGTACCACTATATCAGCATCCTGGCCGATTTAATAACCGGTATGGTTTTAACAACACTAATTTTAGGACAAAACACTCTCACTCATATGATTCATAATTTAAAAAAAATTACATTTATATATATATATTTTCTCTATTCTTATTCATATTCAAAAATCAACTGGGAAATCTTAGAAATATAAAAATATTAAATGCAAAACTTTGATTAAAGGGCTCGATTTCATTTTAATACAAATCGCATTAAGATTTTTTCCCAATGCAAGTTTTACTTGACAGCTGAGAGATTACTATTTCAATTAGGATTAAATTAAATGCCTTATAATATTTTTTTACAGATATAGGATGCAACACCATATAATTAACTAACTCAAACTTAAATATTAATATTGTTAAATAAAACAATTTATTAATAAAACAAATCCAACATGACTTTAAGAAGTCGTATTTACAAATTGTCAAGATTTATTTTGAACCCTTGTCATTTTCCTTTGAGAACCCTAAAAAAATGTCATTTGTGATTTTGTGCTTGCCCAGATTTCATATGGATAAAGATCTATTACCTCAAACTATATCTTAAATTATATCTCACACTAATAATATGAAATAAAAAATAGAAAAAAATTAATTTTTTTTATAGAATTAATATATCTATATCTATACTATATATATAAAGCCAAAATATATAATAACTACCTACATGACATAATTTTCATTTACCTATTTTGCCATTATAATTAATAATTATTACAATATTTTTATATTTTCAATCAAAAAATTATAATATCATATACGAAAAAGTGATTCAATTCTCTAAAATGAAATATTCAATACTAAAAAGTAAAAAATATTGGTCAGCAGACACGAAGTGACTAGCAACACGCTAGTTTTTATTGATCCGAAATATGATTTGGAGCGTCCCTAAAGCAAGAAGAAAAAAAAAGAAGAAGTGACAGAAAGGCACGTGGCATGTTACAAGTGGTTGACAAAGATAGGAAAAAAAAACAGAGAAAGTAGAGTCTTGTTCATCTCCTTCTTCTTCCCCCCTTTTTCTGACATTCATTCCAACTTGTTGTCATCTATCCTCATTTCCTCATTTCACATTTCCCCTCATTTGTTTTTCCTTTCTTTTTTCTTCAATTTAATTAATAATATTTCTAAATTTATTCCGAATTCCCCATTTTACCCTCACCTCCATTCTACTATCTGTTTCATTCATTTATTCAATCTCTCTGGTTAACAAATACATCTCACCAATAAACGCCTTTGACTCTCCCTATATAATACGAATTCACATCTTTGTTCCTCTGCATCCCAAAATCCCTTTATTTCCTATGCCTCATTCTTAACGTATGTCTTGTCTTCTTTTTTCGAATCCATTATTTTTTTGCACCATTTTTTTTTGTTACGTGTTTGTGGTAATTGCGCTTATCTTCGTTATTCACGCTTTAATTATTATTTCTGGAATATTCAATTGGTATTCTATCATTTTTCTTTATAAGAGAGATTATGAGTTTTTATCCTTCTATTTTATGGTCTTTCTTACCTTGTTACCATTATTGTATCTTCGCTAATTGAATAGTTTAAAACATAAACTTATTATTATTGTTGCATTTATCTTATGTTGTGTGAAGGGTTTCATATAAAGGGTTGCGTTCACCTTTTCTTATTCTTATAGCTTAGCGTTATTTCAAGTTATTTTAGAAACTTTTTTTTCTCTTCTTGTTCTTATGCGATTGGATCTGTTTTGAATTATTTTTTAAATTATTTGTCTTAGGACATTGGATCTGGAAAGTATTGATGATGCCAGGAATGATTACAAATGGGGTTCGTGATGAAGAGGGAGATAATGAATTGAATGGGAATCATTCCCCTTCTAAGGAAAACTCGACTCCGATCAAGTCTCCGAGGAGTTCATTGAGTCCTCGAAGACGCGAAAGCGCTGTTCCAAATTCTGTGAATGATGGGGTGGTTGAGCCCTCAATTGAGCAGCTCTATGAAAATGTCTGTGATATGCAGAGTTCTGATCAGTCACCCTCGAGGCGGAGCTTTGGATCTGATGGTGATGAGTCTAGAATTGATTCGGAATTGCATCATCTGGTTGGAGGGCGGATGAGGGAGGTGGAGATAATGGAAGAGGAAGTGGAAGTGGAAAAGGGGCTAGGTGGGAATTCTGGTAGTGAAACATCCTCTAGAACTGGTAGTTTATCCAATGATAAGAAGTTGGATAGGGTGGATGAAATTCCATCTGCAACCGCAAGTTCTGATTCTTCCGAAAAACAAGTCAAAGCATCAAATTTGCAGTTGGGCACTAAAACTTCACGAAAATCAAGACCGATAGGAAAAGGCCTTCTTGCAAAACCTCATGTAGAAAGGAAGAACGATAAGCCTTTGGTAAAACAAATTAGTGGCGTTACTGGCGTGAAAAAATCAAAGAATTCTCCTTTGAGAAAGACAGTGTCACATATCCAAGTTGAGAATTCAGCTGAATCAGCACTAGATAAACCAGACCGTGCACCGATATTACTGAAGCAGGCAAGAGATATGATTTCATCCGGAGATAATCCGCAAAAAGCTCTTGAATTAGCTCTTCAAGCAAAGGAACTGTTTGAGAAGTTTGGTAATGGGAAACCGGGTTTGGAGCTGGTTATGTGTTTACATGTGACGGCAGCAATATATTGCAACTTGGTTCGATACACGGAGGCAATTCCAATTCTTGAGCGCTCAATTGAGATTCCTGTTACGGAGGAAGGTCAACAGCATGCCCTTGCTAAATTTGCTGGTCACATGCAACTCGGCGACACATATGCTATGTTGGGCCAGCTTGAGAACTCAATTATGTGCTACACCACAGGGTTTGAAGTCCAGAGGCAGGTTTTAGGAGAAACAGACCCAAGAGTTGGTGAAACTTGTCGGTACGTAGCCGAAGCTAATGTTCAAGCATTGCAATTTGATGAAGCAGAGAAGCTCTGTCAAATGGCTCTTGACATTCATAAAGCAAATAGTTCAGCCCCATCACTTGAGGAAGCAGCTGATAGGAGGCTCATGGGCCTTATATGTGAAACAAAGGGAAATCATGAAGCAGCTCTTGAGCACCTTGTTTTAGCCAGCATGGCAATGGTGGATAATGGCCAGGAAGTGGAAGTGGCATCTGTTGATTGTAGCATTGGAGACACATACTTATCCCTGTCTCGATATGATGAAGCCATTTTTGCTTATCAGAAAGCGCTAACATTTTTCAAGACCAGCAAAGGAGAGAATCACCCAGCAGTAGGATCTGTCTTTGTCCGTATGGCTGACTTATATAATAGGACGGGGAAGATAAAGGAATCTAAATCATATTGTGAGAATGCACTTAAAATATACGAGAATCCCATGCCCGGAGTACCTCCCGAGGAGATTGCTAGTGGTCTTTCAAATGTTTCAACTATCTATGAGTCAATGGATGAGCTTGAACAAGCACTCAAGTTGCTGCATAAAGCACTAGAGATATATAATAATGCCCCAGGTCAGCAAAGCACAATAGCAGGGATCGAAGCTCAGATCGGGGTCATGCATTACATGTTGGGGAACTATACTGAATCTTACAATACTCTGAAGAATTCTATCACAAAGCTTCGTGCTATTGGGGAGAAGAAATCGGCCTTCTTTGGTGTTGCCCTTAATCAACTGGGACTTGCCTGCGTGCAGCGTTATGCCTTAAGTGAGGCTACAGAATTATTTGAAGAAGCAAAGAGTATTTTGGAACTTGAATATGGACCATATCACCCTGAAACACTCGGGGTCTATAGCAATCTTGCTGGCACATATGATGCAATGGGCAGGTACAACTTTTGGTGTCCTTTTATTGAGTTTTTACGTATTCTACTTGCGAAAATCGTTTTCACTATTGTAGAGCATTTGCAGCACTTTTTAGTTTTTAGTTACTCTCCTATTATGCAAAACATGATAATAGTAGCAAGTTATATGATTGTATATTAATAAGCCATGTAATTTAGTCATGTTGCCCAACGATTCAAATTGTGGATCACACCATGTGATGCGGCCACAACATTACGGTTGCAGTGACCACCACAACGCATCACATTGTAGTTGTGATGTGACACTGAGTCACAATGATGCGGCCACATCGGGCCGGAACGCAATTGCATCATATCGCATTTGGGCCACACAGGTCACATCTAATTGAAAAATATTTTTTTATTATTATAATTTACACCGCAACGGCTACAATCTGCATCGCAATGGTCACAAGGATCGTAATCGTAGTAACCGCAATCATGACTACATCAACAATACAACTGAGGTCGCCCATAAAAAGATAATGAATTTCATTGTGGCATTCATAGTAATGGATTAGTATGCTTGGTGTTAGACTGCACTTACTTTCCCCTTAAGCTTTTTGTTGGAACTTGCAAGTTGAGCAAACATAAATTGAGGGTAGGATAAGACCTATTCACCTTTTGAAACCTTTGTAACTATTGATCTCGAATTAGTAGCAAAATCGATATATGATTATACATATATGGAATCTATTGATTCTTAAATACCAAGAATTTTAAATTATCATAGATATGGTTAGGCTAAAGTTCTACTCTGCTGTTTGATCTTGTATTTCAGGCTGGATGATGCAATTCAGATTCTCGAGTTCGTTGTTGTTACGAGGGAGGAAAAGCTTGGGACAGCAAATCCTGATGTGGATGATGAGAAAAGAAGGTTAGGTGAGTTGTTGAAGGAAGCTGGAAGAGTTCGTAGCAGAAAAGCCAGGTCACTTGAGAACCTTCTTGATGCCACTGCTCGTTCTGTAAACAATCTTGTCATCAATGCTTGATACTGTGGAGGATTGAAGGGTCTGTTTGTGAGTTGAGCTTTGGAGGGGAAAGAAGGAAAATAGAAGACTTTAGAGTCAAATCCCCAATATATTTTATGGCTCCCAAGCATTCTTTTTTTCCTTCTAAAATTTAATTCGCAAATAGACCGTAAGGGAGCTATGAGAATTGAACAAAAGAACATAGTTAAAACGTAGAAGAGATAAAAATGTCCATACAGTGTTAATTTATGGTTAAAATGGAATGATTGAAGAGTGTTATAATTAATGGGGTGTAATGAAGTGATTGAAGATTGTAACAATTTATGTTCAAATATTATTTAAAACTACAGTATTTGTAACTGTGTATGATACGATGTAAGTAATTATGGTATACTGATACGCTTCTTGTTGTGTATATTACATTTTCCCCTTGTTTCATAGCAAGAAAGAATGCCTTCTTTCTTTCAGACCCTGCATTGTCGATACTGTTAATGGTTTATAAATGCTTGTCTCTTAAAAACTGAACTTTGATTATGATTGATATGGATGGCAAATTTACTATCTTTTTCAGATGAGACCATAGTTTCCAAGCAGATCCAAAGACTTTATTAATTATTAATGTGCTAAGGATCATTCAACCCTTACAAAAATATAGATTGCATACAAAAACTTTATAATAATATGATTTGTGTATTACAATCATAAATGAGGTAACATTGCAAAAGTTATTGCTTTGTATTAAGCTTTGAAGATTACATATAAATAAAGTAACATGTTTATATTCTAAATTTTAAATATCGTTCACCACTAATGTATTCAAATAACTATGGACAAATTAAAATGCATGTAGGAAATAAACAAACATTGAAAGTTTATGCGGGCAAATTCCTCCATCCCTCCTTGTATAGGAAATGTTTCATATCGTTCTTGGATATAGAAATAAGGATAATTGCCTATGGTTTGGATATTTCTTGAGTTGGAAATAGAAATAAGGAAAATTATTTATGGTTTTTAGGATTGTGGAGGTATTAGGATGATTGATTAATCAGACAAACTAAAAGCTATTTTTTATGTTCTAATTGAGGTCGAAATTAATGAAGAAAATAACAAACAAGGGCTTTCATGATGTCCTAGTTCTATGACTACTTTGGAACATGAAAACGATAGATGAAGAGAAAACAAAAGAGACGATAAATGGTGATAAGTGGCATCACATTCATTGTGAGTGATGAACCCATAGAACATAACAAGAGAATGTTCTCTTGATAAGTTCCAGTTTCGAACACCATAAGGAAAGGTTCTTCATAAGTCCTTGGCTCAACTAAGAACTTGAGAATCACTCCTACATTATGCACTAAACACATACTCTAAAGCTTGCTTATTCTATGTTATTACTTTATTGATTCAGGGTGTTACCATCTATTATGACCTCTATTTTCTCTCATTCTATCATTTTTGTTTTCATTCATAGCCTTAGATTTAAGTCACTACAAAACCCATTGGTTGTTATTTTTGTTCATGGATTTCGACATCTATTGAAACATAAACAAGTATCATTTAGTTTTCATATGAATACATCACCATTCCACCTCGATAAATGCAATGTGAGAACTCATCAGTTGTTATGAAAGTTCAACTCTTGAGTTAGGATCTCTTGAACCAAAACTCACTAGTACTAGGATCAATGGAATCGAACCTTGAAGATGGGCAACACTTCCAAATGTGATGTCATGTCATAGGGAATTTATGTTCATCATTATGGATAGTAAATATGGCTCTAACATGTTTAGTACTACATTAATATCAAAGCTTAATTTATATATTAGATGACAATCAAGTCAAATTCCCTTTTTCCATTAGTAAGTATAAAGATATTATTCTTTGTAAAGTAAAACTCATGGAGATATGCCATATTTTGCTTAGTGGACCATGACATAAAGCTAAACAAGCATTATTACTTGGTCCTCCTAACACACCCTATTTTCATCATGGTGAACGAATGATAGCTCTTGTTCTTTTAGCTCTTAATGTAGGATGCGATGATCAAAAGATATTAAGAGAAAAAAATGAATAAAGATAGAAAATAAGAAAAAGATAGAAAATAAAAAATGGGAATGGAGAGGGAAGAAAATGAGTTAAGATGAAAAAGGAAAAAATAGAGGAAAGAAAACGAATTGACAGAAAAAGAGGCAAGAGAGAATAAAGTCATAATACTAATGTCTCTCGTGTACTTTCTATTTCTATTGTTTGTTCTTTTATGCAGGAATTGCGAAAACAAGTTGACATTATCCAAAGCGTACCATTGTTCATCCAAATCGATGTTGGAAGTTTATCTCAAATGGACAAGGAGTACAACTACCATAAAATCCTCTTTCCATGTGAATCCATGAACACCCAACCAACCCTTGACAAAGAGTTGAATTCGAGGTCGGATTCTTTACAAAAATAAGGGAATGATGTGTTCCAAGGGTGGGAAACCCACAATTTAAATAATAAGACTTGGGCTTATCCAAGAAGTGAATGATAAACACTTATTGGGTTTGCATTAGTGCTTGGAATTGTTACAGTCATGTATGAATAAGTAAGGTTCGTGTTTGACTTCAAAAGGTAGAATGGTGCAAGGTAGTGAAGAAACAAGGCAACTTGACTAGACATGATCGCGTATGAGTACACGACCTGGCTATGTTTGCCTTTGGACCAAGGTTCGTGACTGTGTACTAATACACGACCTAGTTTGTGTCAACCAACATTTTTGTCCTATTCGTAATTTTTTGAATAAATATAAACTTCCATTTTGAATAGGTTGTTCTAGACCTTTCTAGCATGAATCACATGTTTTTAACTAGATTGCTTTGTCTTTTCCGCTTTGCCTCTTCATTGTCTGAAGCACTTAGTGGGGGACAAGTAAGGGTTTAAACAAGTTAGACCACTTATCATGAGCTTATTACTTGACCTATAATAGGCTAGGTCAAACCAGACTTTTTCAGTGAACATGCTAGACTCATGATTTTTAAAAAGTATATTTAGCCTAGTAAGTCTGACTTTAGGTTATCTAAAGTCATATTAAGTCTAACAAGATAGTATATTTAATCATATTATATAATAAATAATTCCTATTACTATTATATATGAAATTTTAATATAAAAAGTAAACAAAAATATAATTTAATTGTTAATGTTAAATGAATCTAGTTAAAAGTAGGTCTATTAGCCTATTTAAATGTAGAGATGATGATCAATTTTAAGATCATATTGTATAGCACACCTTTAAACAGACTAACATGTTAGACTAGATTTTTAAATAGGTGAGACTTAGCTTTGAATTTTTTTAAATAGACTAACAGGTCAGACTAGACTTTTAAATAAGTGAGACCTAAGCTTTGAATTTTTTTTAAACAGACTAACAGACCTAACCGATGCTCCTATATACTATATAGACTCGACCTTTTTAAGGCAAAGGCTGACCTAACTTAACCTATTTCCACCCTTAGGGACAAGGCAATAATAACTTAATAGACAAGACAATAATAACTTAATAGGACTTGTGTTTTCATTTATGGTGATGTCTTCTTATCTAGGTGATGGATAATCTTGTTTATAGCTTTTCTTAGTTATAGTGTGAGAGTTATTATCTTGGGTTTGTAGTTAAATTGATAACTTATGAAAGAGTATTCCTTGTGGCGTTCCAAACTAGAACTTATCAAGAGATCTTTCTCTCATGGTATTTTAAAGGCTTATCACTCTGACTATGTGTGGCACCCCTTATCACCATCTCATCTCTTGTCTCTTTTGTTCCCTTCATTCTATCATTTTTATTTTCATTTTCATTATAGCGTTAGATTTAAGTCAAAACAAAACTATATATAATTGTTACTCCATTAATTATATATCTGCTACCATCCTTATAATAATGAATTCAATATATATATATATATATATATATATATATATAAATATATAAATAAGGAGTTACTTACGTGAGAACAATGCGTCATTATGAGAAATGAGAACACTTCATATATATCATTGGATTTTCATTGAACAGTTAAGATTAAAAGATACATGCACATGACTATCATGTGACCAATAACTAACTTTTAATCCTAATGATCCATGATTGATCGTAAGGCCCAAATTTATTATTTTCACAGTTTTTATATGAGAACTCTTCTCACTTGAATAACTCATATATATATATATAAATAAATAAAGACATTATTTCTCAAATACATTTTTCTAGTGTCTCTTTTACTTTATAATTTCATGTTTTTATTATATCTCTCTGTTTCTCAGCGTTGCTTTTCAATTTCTGTATTTGCTTTGAATATGAACATGTTAGTTTACTTCGTATGTATGTATTTTTTAATCTCATTTTTTTATTCTTTGTAGTTCATTTGCATGTTCTGATTTAGAATTCAGTATCAAAAGAGAAAAGAAGAAATGTATCTCATTTACTAATTCCTTCTCTCTCGTAAGTAACCTTTTTTGCCCATGGTATTTTTTTATAAATAAAATTTGCATATTGATTCACAAGATTACTTAAAAAGGTTATCTGTAAGCATTTTTTTTAATCTTAAATTCAAATAAAATCCAATTATTCATATTAATTGTTCTCATTTTTCACATAATAATTATTATTACTTGAGTCACTTTATATATATCGAGTCTAATTTAAATTGTGTCAACTCTTACATTACTAATAACTTCTAATGCTCATCCATCATTTGACTAATAATTACACATCATGTAGATTATTTGTCTAAATATTTGAAATTTTTTTGAACATTAATAAACATATAACTAATTAGTTCCATCTTCAAATATAGAAAAATATGTCATTCAAGTCCTTAAATGATACACAACCAATTAGTATAGTCCTTTAAAGATTATGTTTATCAACTACCTAAAAGAGTGAATTACGCTACACATTTGTCCTTCGTCTACCACATACATGTGAAATATCACATTAGTCTTACGAATGAACGTGATGCTTATTTTTTATATTTCATGAATTTAATCCTTTTGTTGTACATTGGAAACAAAGCTAAGATAAAAGAGAAACATCTAGGTCAAGATAAGTTTAACAATCAATTGAAACAAAAGTCCAAACTTGACATTGAATAGATGAGTGAGAACCTAGCTTAGCTATGAAGTCCACCACCTTATTAGCCTCTCTAACAACATATTTGATCTCCACGTCTCAATCACGAGACAACCTTGAGAAAACATCATAAACAACACACTTAATTTGGCTAATACAGATATGGACTACCTAATAAACAAGATGAATAGCTTCAGACAATCACTTTCTAGAATGATTTTCTTCAAACCCAAGTGCCAAGCCATTTCCAATCTTCATTCCATAGCAATCAATTCCGCTAATATTGAAGAGTCGTTACCGAAGTTGGCAGAGAACCCTGATACCCACCTCCCATTATGATCTCGAAAAGCACCACCCCTCCCATTATGTTTGAGCCAATGATATATCTACCATCAAAATTAAGTTTGAACACTCCAGCCTCAAGGCTACACCAATGGACCATGGGTTGATCAACCTCAATATCAACATTATTCCCAAAATATTGTCACTCCCAAAAATCTTTGTGAATGAAACAGGCAACTAAACTGATATCCCAAGGACAATCACTTAGAATAGAGTTATTCCTTCATCGCCATGCCCACCAAACACCTGCCAAGAAGAGCAACCCATTCCGACCCTTATGGTTCTCCAAGATCCAATAACAAAAGGACCGAGTCGCCCAAAAGGATAAAGAATTTCACCATAGTCTCGACCATATCAAAGCGTACTTCACACAATCTCTAAAAATATGCATAATATCCTCAATACCTGCTTGACATCTCATACAAGTTGAACCTATAGACATATTCCTTTTGTGCCGAAGATCATTGGATTCTAAAGCCTTATGAAACCCAAACTACAACATCAATTTCACTTTCTCATGAATTCTCAAACGCCACAATAACCTGCAAACATCAGACTAAGAAACATCTTCATTCTCAGGAGAACTAAGCCACAAATACCCAAACTTTGCAATATAAGATCCCAATGCATTACCATTCCCAATCTAGCTGTCATCCTCAATAGAAGAACCTGACAAAAATTACTGCAAATGAAGGCTTTTAACTCTGAAGGACTCATAGTATATATAGTACTAAAATCCTAGTTACCCTCATTCCAAAGATCCTTCACTTGGAGCTAAGTGTTCGAGATATTGACAAAATGAACATAAGCAATTAACTTGCCCAAGAGTGACCAATTATTGTACAATATTAATCGATCCCCACTTCCCGGATATAAAGAGAAGCCTTCCTTGAAAATAGGGGTGTAAAAATTCGGTTCAAGTTCGGTTTTTGGTGCATTTTAGTGACCGAACCGATCAAAAACATATGGTTCGGTTCCGCTCAATTAACCGCAACTTTAACTATAAGAACCGAACCGAACCGCTCTTGAATGGTTCGGTTCGGTTCCACGGTTTTTAAATTTAATTTTTATAAAAAAAATATTTCATCAATTGAAAATTCAAAATGTATTATAAGAGATATTGTTTATCATAAAAGGATAAACATTACTACTATTATTATAAAAAATTATGAATCATATATAATAATACACTTCATGATTAGTAACATATATATCAATTAGTAAAATATATAATAGTTACATTTATAACCTTACATTTCATAATTAGTAACACATGTAACAATACATGTATAACAATATATGATATATGTTTGATTTCAAACTCAATATCACAAAAGTTAGAAAATATGTTCCAAATCATAAGACATTAGGAAACAATTTAGTAACTAATAATATATATAATACTAACTTAATAACAATTTAGTAACATATGTAACACTTCAATTCACACAAAAATTGATAATTTAAGCTAAAAAATTGGTTGAAGAATTTAAACAATAATAAAATATTATTTCTTAATCCCTAGTATATATTTCTTTAATATGTAGTTCGGTTCGGTTCTAACGGTTCCTAAATTTCTAAAACCATAAACCGAACCGAACATAAACGGTTCCTTACAAAAATAAGCGAACCGAACCGCAAAACCCAACCGAACCACATTTTGCGGTTTGGTTTGGTTCCATCGGTTTCGCGGTTTAAACCGGAACCGCTTACACCCCTACTCGAAAACATGAGCACCTTTACAATACTCCTCTAGTTATAGGAAACTGAACTTAAGTTAGTTGATCACAAATCTTCCTAGGACCTAATTACCCTTAAACCTATTAAGTTAATTTTGATGTAGTAAATAATATACAACTTTCCTTTTTTATTAAATTTATATTAAATAAGAAATTAATATTAAGATAAGAGTTGAAGAAATTAATTGTTCAAAAAAAAATCTTCTCATATAGAGAGACTGTGAAAGGATCACGTACATTCTGTATCGCAATTCCACTGATATGCTTCGTGTTGGGATGATCGAAACCAAACCCTAATTACAAATTCAGAACTAGGAGGAGCTGAATCCGCATCATGGCTACTCAATCGACTTCTCCCATTTCCACTCATCAAACCACAGGTTCTACTTTTTTTTTACTTTCAGTAATATAATTTCTTCTTATGCTGTTTCAGAGTGTTGATTTTGATTACCAAAACAATAACTATTTGCTCCCTTCTTTCCACTATGAACAATTTGGTAGTGAATCCATGCCAATGCCACCTCACATGAGTTTCTGTACAAATTTATGCTAATTTGTATGCTTTTCATTTTGGGTAGTTGCTGATATACAAATTTAATTAAGTGTAAAAAATGTTGTCAAACTATAGTTAAGTCAAAGAAACTCTTATGATAACAGTGTGAAAATTGACCTGTATCCGTACCTGTAGTGCATACTCGGTAACACTGGATTAAATGATGTGTTATTGTATATTTTAAGAAGGAAACATATTATTTGTATGACATGTTTAACTTACATGATTAAGATGATACTCTGATTTTCTTCTTCTTGATTTCTGTAGGAAACATGATTGATTTTTCTTATACAAAAAATTTGGAGTGAGCATGGGGCGGGTTGGGCTGGGAAGACTTAGTCCTTTACCCGACCCTAAACGGTGGTCGAGTTATTTTTTGAACCGGAGCCTATCCACAAATGTCGACCGGGTCAACTTTTGAACCGAACCCTAGACCCGATTAAATATAATACATACCCCTTTAAGATAAAGTCTTCTCAATAGTACTTATTGTTATGAATATATAATTTGATATATGAAATTATATATATGTGGATATTTTGTTAATTATTTACCTATATGGCTATATGTATATGTCATGAAAAAATTAGAGAATCAATGTTATTCCGGGCCAAAAAGATGTCATTACTTTATACATAATTGAATAGACACATACAAACATAACGAGCGAGTGACCATGAGATAGGTTGGGTCGGATAATGTTTGTCCCTTACCCGACCCTAAATATTGACCGAATCTAATTTTTGAATCCAAACTTGGCCCTAGACCCGATGAAACCTGACCATATTCGGGTCCGATCATGATCAGGTCAAACCGGTGAGTGGGTTGCATCGGGTCCTGCTCACCTATACAAAAAGTATGATGTACTGCATTATCCCTCTTATAACTATTAATGTTTCTATGCCTGTAGATATGCTTGGTTGTGGTTATTTTGAGAATGATGAAATTGATTTGTTGGATCTTGTTTTAGGTACTGAAATTGGGCGACCAGCAATTGAGAATCAGCAAAATGTCAGAGATGATCTTGTTAATGAGGGTTCAATGGCGTCTGACTTTGTGAACTCAGAGCCAATGAGGGAGGAACAAGTTCAGAATGCTGTGAAATTTCTATCACACCCGAAAGTTAGAGGTTCTCCTGTCATCCACAGGCGATCATTTCTTGAGAAAAAAGGCCTTACGAAGGAGGAGATAGATGAAGCCTTTCAGCGTGTGCCTGTATGCTTGTTGTTTGATCACTTATTCAAATTTTTAGATAGATCTTTCAATTTTTCATGTACAAATTACAGACAACCAATTGATTATCACTTTCTTGCATGTTCACTTATTATAATATTTACCTTCAAACCAAATCACAGGATTCACCATCAAGTGTGCAGACAGCTGGGGTAAATCAAGGTAAGTGTGTAATATTGATGTTGCAGTTTAATATTCTGTATTTTCCTTGTCACCTTTGGATTGAGTTAAACTGCTAGTTCATTCTCCATTTAGTTAATCTGTTCAAATAGAACACATCTCCATCTTTTCGGTGACATTTGTACACGGCTTATTGTAATATTAATATCCACAGATGGACAATTGGCACCATCTTCAAACATTCAGCAGCAAACCCAACCACAGGCTTTGCAGCCAGGTGTATCTGCAAATACTGGTGTTACTACGTTGGGAACATTATCACGATTCAGTTTTCGCTGGTCCCATGCTCTAATTGCAGTTGGGTTACTGGTTGCTTCAGGTGCTGGAACAGTTATGCTGATTAAGGTATTTGCCACCAATGAGGCTATCTAATCTGACATCATAATGAATGGGGTGCATATTGTCG
This sequence comes from Lupinus angustifolius, assembly GCF_001865875.1. Classification (NCBI taxonomy): domain Eukaryota; kingdom Viridiplantae; phylum Streptophyta; class Magnoliopsida; order Fabales; family Fabaceae; genus Lupinus; species Lupinus angustifolius. The sequence continues at coordinate 118,799 of NW_017727853.1, forward strand.
TACCATGTTCAGTATGACACTTTTATCTTGTCCCTAAGTTATTTTTTTACTCTTTGCATAAATTTTGTCACATATTCACAGTGGTTTGAGCCTCACTGACTTATGGAAGCGTGCTCAATGTTTTTTAGAATTCCATTCTTCGTCGGTTAAAATCTTGGATACGCGTTGTTGTCTTAGAAGATGATCAATCAACAAGAAAAGACTTAAAACCAACGTCGGCCGAAGAAGCTGCACAAGCTGCAAAAGCTGCTGCAGTTGCAGCTGCAGACATGGCAAAAGCAAGCCAAGAAATACTGGCTTCAAAAAGTGAAGGTGGTTTAATACAACATCAATCAAGAAATATCTTATATTTGTTTAAACACTCTCACTTTCCCATGACATCTTTTGCTTCTGATTAACCATTGTGGTTGTTGCTGCATCCGGTTTTATTCTTTGCAGACAGGAGATACTTTGTAGAAGTTGTCAGCCTTTTAGATAAGCAAGTTCAGGAAATGAAGTTAATGACCAATGGCATTAGAAGACTGGAAGGTAATTGGGAATTTTCATTTTATTTATTTGGCTAGGATGAACAGTTTCCAACACCAAGAATATTTCCTAAATGATTGCGTTGACATTGGGCAATAGTACTTGTAAATTAGTTACAATTACATTTAGTTGAGTCATTGGTGAACTTGCATATTTATATCCCTGCCAGAGTGCAACAATGGTTGTATTATATTGATGTTTTGGCTCATGCATGAACAAGAGCTTTGACAAATCATATCTGCATGTTAACTATTCTTACTGTATTTTTAGCTTTAAAATACAATCTTTTGAGGCTTCCTGAAAAATCTCAGTGGCTTACCATGCCCGAGATTGTGACACATTTTGGCAGAAGTTTATACTATTAATCTAGACCTTTTCTTTCTTATTGAACTTGTTATGCTTATGCCAATTTATGGATGAAAAATAGCTTCTGATGGAGTCTCTGTCTCAAAGCGAGAAGATCGCCAAGTCACTCAAACAAGTTCAAAGGTCAGATAAAATATGTGTAGTAGAGCATGTTTCAGCTTCTTTTTTGAAAGTTTAGATACCTTTTCTGATCCCACTTGACTTGTCTAAAGTATGGTTTAACTTTTGACAACTGTAATATTTGAGAAGATACAGCAGCTGATTGTGAATGGAAAGGAAGACAATGAGTTGCATTCAGGTTGTTATAACATTAATTAAATCTTTATTTCATTAATATATTTTTCTTAATTAATACACATGATTAGAATGTCATTTGCAGTGAGATCTTCATCCCAACCTGCTAGTGCTCCTCATCCAAAGTCATATATGGAGGTAGGACAAGACTCCTTTAAAGTGAGTTTGTCACTAAAGTGAGCAAGGGTGTGTCCATTAAATTTTATTTGGTTAGGATCACAATGTATTTTATGTGTCACCTCTACCCTTGCTTAGTTTTAAGATAACCTCACTTCAGACTTAAGAGTAGCGTTTTCCATTTTATTGTTCTTCTTATTATCTCCTCCACTTCCATCATGGGTGATATTTGAGTGCTTGTTATTTTCAGTTATCTCAATAAAGATTACAATTCTTTGACAAAGGTTAGGCAAGGTAGCCTATTATCCTTGGCAGGGTCGAGCTTAACGGTCTGTTTTCGAGTTAGGTTTTTGAGGGGAAAGGAGGGCAAGGGAAGGCTCCAGAGCCACCTCATAAGTATATTTCATGATTCCTAAGCTTTCATTTTCCCTTCATTCCTCTTCAAAACTCAACTTGCAAACGGACCCTAATATACTAAAGTATTTTTATAAATGTCAATTGGCAAAGCCCAAAGTATTACATAATAAACTAAAGTATTACTTTGGCTATTCTAATAATCAACAGATATGACATTTTTAAAAATGTAATACTTTGGGCTTTTTTTTGGTACATTTCAAATTTTTTTGGGTACATTAATACATTGGGCTTTGGGTATGTATTATAATTTATTTTTGGTAAAATATATTTCTATTATGACCAAATTCTCTGAGTTATGCTTCTGAAAATGCCTATGTTATCACGGATGAATAAGTGCACATGATTGGGATTTCAAAGAATAACATGAAATTGTGACTTTAGTTTATTATGTTGTTTTTCATTTTTGTCAGAACTGATTATAACAAGCCAAGTCCCAATTACACCGTTGATGCTTAATTTACTCTATCGGTCTATCCAATTTACATATTGATTAAGTGTTCAAGAAAGGTACAACATAAAAAATAAGAGTGAAAAGAAAAGATATAGCATGATATTCTTTATTTTTTTATTTTAGTTGAGAAATTATTTTTAGTCATGTGATCCTTTGTGAAAATTATTTCCGTCAATTATCATTTGCAGATAATGGCCATGATACAAAGGGGGGAGAAGCCTTCTAATATTCGGGTAAACCTCTATGCTTTCTAGTCTTTGTTAGGTGTCATTGCACAGCTAAAATCATAAACCTTTTTTGTGCACCATTAATTTAATATTATGAAATCTAATTTAAGTGAATTTATCCATAAAAAATTTCATGTGAGGGAAGATGTTACTGTTGAGTATGGAGTAGAAGGTTGTGGTGTGCAAATAAGATTGCTCTTCTATATTGGGTTTACCAATTTTTTTGGCCAGTGTTACTTTAATGACACATAGTTTTAATGCAGGATATTGATGATTCACCACCCAACCCTAATCAGCAACCATCAAAGCCTCGCTTAGCACCTAGAACCAAGGTTTATTTTGAATATGTTGCTTTGTATTTCTTAGATGTCTTTAGTTTTTTTGACTAAGTTGTAACTGGAATCTATGGCAATTGGCAATTTAACAATTATTGCCTGCTGTTAAAAAATGTAAGAAAAAATTGAATAATTTGTATCTCATTATTAAGACTCAGATTTAATCTGAAAGATAGGAGTTATATTGAGGTGGCTGAGGCTTCTATTTAACCAACACTAGTCATATAAGTATTTAATTCATATCTTTTGTGAAAAGGTAATTTATGCATAATTGGAAATATTCCTTTCCCAGTGTCATTTTTCCTTATGAATCTAATAGTTTGTTTCAACTTCCCCGGGCTAGCCTTGGGAAGTTGGTCAGCAGGTGCAAGTAAACGGCAAGGACTTGAATTCCAGTGTCCAAGATACTGGTTACAACCCAGTGCCCTGGTGGCAAACTAAAAATGTCAGAATCAGTGAGATTGATAATGAAACCGAGGACGAAGAAGCACCTAATGGTGCTCATTCCAGTGAACAGCCAGTCCAACATGTATGGGTTCCCCCTCAACCTCCTCCAATTTTGATGCCGGATGCTGTGGAAGCAATCGGACATCCAAAGCTGGTTGTCCCAACGGAACAGATGTCAGATGATCAGTCAGTAGCTCATTCTTCAGACATCTATGATGAAGCAGAGACACTCAAAACTATCCAAATCTGACAGAGCGATAGAAGGCAGTGGCATCAACTCACTTCTCAGCTCTGCTGAGCTACAAGACCATGAAAGTCAATTACGAAAACAAATGAAGGCAGGTCTTTATTCTTAAATATCTTGATTCATCATACGTTCATAACAATACCTGAAGTTAGAAAATAGAACTTGAAGTTATCACAAGTTCAAGATAAACTTAAAATATTCTTTTATTTCATAATAATGTATTCTGTTGTATGTTTCTTGAATCCTATATGAACAAAGTATGAAGTGCCCAAATGTTATTTGTTAGTGGTTAACCCTTTTTTACCTAAACTATCATTTTATTTTTAGATGCATGTCCCATTGATAAATTAGTTGGAACCATGGGACCTTGGCAAATCACAAAATTCCTGCTTCTCAACTTTCCTATCAATTTTTTTAGAAAAAAATATATACACAGACTATGTAAGAGTTTTTTTATATTGTCAGTGTATCATCTATTATTCATTTAAATCATTATTGATTCTTTGATGAAAGTAATTTAAATAATGGTGAGTGATATATAGATTGTGCATAAATTTTTACATTATTAGTATATAAATATTACACTCGTAATTTTTTTTTGTAATCTTGTAAAAACAGAACTACATTTAGCCTTCTTTTGGTTATGTATGGAAAGATAAAAAAGAAGTTAATGGAGAGAAATTGTGAAAAAGGTAGCCTAGAGATAATGAAAAGAGAAAAATATACCCTAACACTATAGGAGTTTTTTATATTATCATTGTATTATTCACCATTTATTTTTAATAGAGTTTAAAATCTGTGCACTGACAGTGTAAAGTTTTTTACACTGTCAACATATCATCCACCATTGAACAGTGTAAAAACACTTACACTGTCAGTGTATACATATTAAATCCTTTTTAATAACCATTGACTTTTAAATAAAAGTAATAAAAATAAATGGTGATAATATACTAAGTGTGTATAAATTTTTACACTATTAATGCATAGATATTACATTCTAATGAAAATATGTGGATATCCCTACAAAATCTTCTCATTAAATATGAGAGAAAGCTAGAGTGGAAAGGCCAAGTAAATGATCAAAAGTAATTGAGATTGGAGATAGGCTAACTGAACTGTTTGTTACTACATTGATGACGTTTCAGATTACTGTGAAAAGTGTATGGGATTTTCTAACCTATACATCATGTGTATACTGTATACTATTTCAGATAGAGTTTATATTTCAAATCGAGCATTCGACCATGGAAATTCAGTGATGCCTTATACTATTAGATAAACATTTTATTAGTATTAATACCAACTCGTAATACATGAAATAACACACATTATAAAATAAAAAATGCACTTTAATAGGGACCTACATCTCATGTCTCAAAATTTGTATCACTCATTGTAGTTATTCATTCTCAATGGTACGAAATGAGGGTTACATTTTTGTTAAGTTGAAGAAAGCAAAATATTGTAGAGGAAGATCTATTAGGTAATTCATCTATTTATTTACTAATATATAATATTTTTTATTAATAATTCATTAAAATGTAACATATATCATTTTCTTATGAGTATGAGGATTTATAGAAGATGAAATATTTTCTTCTCAAAGTTGGGATGACATCTTATGTTCAAAAAGTGTGTTACTTTATATGTCACTACTTGTTATTGATCAGAAAAATATTTAATTATTAAATTTTTAATTTAAATATATTATTTTTAGTGCTGAATATTTCAACTAATTATGAGTGAATAAAACATAGAATAATACACTTTTGAATAAAAAATGTGCTTCCTAAAATCCTTTTATACTGCAAATGAGACAAGTGTTCATTTAATTTTTCCTTATCACACACCAATTAATTGAATTTGACTCATGATACATGTGCATCGGATAATATCACGTCTAGGTTTCAATTGTCATGCATTAAATTTTGAGTAAATTACACTAACACTTCCGAGTTTTAGTAAAATTATACAAATCATTTCTCAATTTTTTACATCTATACAAATCCCCTAATTTTTATATTTCATTACACTGACCACCTCTGCATGAGAAATAAATGCAATCTTTTAAACAAAAAATGTGATAAATGTAATTAAGTTAAACAAAATATGGTATATTGTGAAGACAAGTCTAAATAATATATGAGTAGATACATCTTTATTATTTTTGGTTCTTTATGATATAGTATGAGAGCAATTTAAACAATATCTCTTTAGAATTGTTGATGCATCTTGTAATAAAAAATAATAAAGATGCATTGATTTGTATATTATTTGAATTTTTCATCATAGTATACAATATTTTGTTTAACTTAATTGTATTTATCATATTTTTTATTTAAAAAATTACACTTATTTCTTATGCAGGGGTAGTCAGTGTAATGAAAGTACAAAAACTAGGGAGGTTTGTGTAGATGTAAAAAAGTGAATAGTAACTTGTGTAATTCACTAAAAATCAGGAATGTCAGTATAATTAACTCTTAAAATTTTCAAATTCGAAATTAAAAAACCCTTTCGTTTTTTGTTCTTTTTAAATATCTGCTTTAATTATTTTCATTAAATATTTGTGTAAAGACTCATAAAAACCTAATTGTGTGTTTTCATTAAATTGTTTAGGTTATACCATTATTTATCAATAAGGCAGGATTGGAAAGTTTCGTTTTCTGTAGTTTTTATTTCGCCCAATAAATTTTAATTGTAATATCTATGAACTGTTAGTATAAAAATTTATATATAATCTATAGTACATCATTCATTATTCATTTGTATTAATTTTTCTAAAGAACTATAATTGAAAAGAATTATCGACTGACAATGTATAAAACTCGTACACTATTAGTATATACATCATTTTCTCTTAAATATTTGTATTAAGTTTTTTTTATTCATTGCAGGTGTATTAATTTGGACTTTGAATTGTTTACATTTTCCAACATTAAAAACCATTTTTTCAATTAATCTTGACACGGTTAATACACACCATACTCCAGCCTTTATTCCGGTTTCTTTTGCAAGCAGAGTTCTTTCTATTTTTAAATTGTTTCATTTTCTGTTTCTTCAGTTAGTTAGTTTAGTTTCCTAATTTATCTTAATTAGTTATGCGTCACTTTTCCTTTTCTGTTTTCATTGTATATAAATAGCCTTTCCTTGGCTTTTCTTCTTTAATGAGAAATGATGTATTTCATTGTCTTTTGCAATATGGTATTAGAGCTCTCTTAAAAGAGCTATCTTAAAAGAGAGCTCTGATGTGCCTTTTTACTTTCAAGAAATCATCAACTCGAAGAAGCCCATCTCCTTCCATTTCAATCATCTTCGCAACATCACATGTTCCTTCCATTTCAATCATTTTCTCCTTGCTCTCTTTCTCTATTCATCCTCAAATGACAGCTTCGAATTTTAATGAATCTGGGAACAACCATTCCCTTTACTCCATTGACTCTCAAAACCCCTTAAACCCGTATTACCTACACCCTGGAGAAAATCTAGGTGCCATTCTTGGAGTAGGTCCATGAAAAAGGGCTCTGTCATCCAAGAACAAATACAAATTTGTGGATAGTTGCATCACAAAACCAAACATACTGAGGCAAGATATGATATATGGGAGAGGTGCAACAACATGGTTGTTTCTTGGATCACCAGATCCCTCTCCTCCCAAATTGCACAAAATATAGTGTATATAGATAGTGCTCAAGACTTATGACAGGATTTGAGAGAAAAGTTCTTTAAAGGGGACTACTTCAAGATGTCTGATTTGCTGCAAGAGGTTCACTCAATTAAACAGGGAGATAAAGATGTTTCAACCTATTTCACAACCTTAAAGACCCTTTGGGAGGAACTGGAATCATTAAGGCCTACACCTACCTACAGTTGTGACATACAAGGTAGATGTAACCTCTTCAAGAGCATCAAGAATCACAAAGAATCTAAGTATGTGATTTGCTTCTTAAAGGGCTTGGATGATCAATATCAAACCACCAAATCTCAGATCCTCCTTATGGAACCATTACCCTCCATCAATAAAGTCTTCTCTTTAGTTGCTCAAGCTGAAACTCAGCTGATTGGACCAACTCTATCTGAGTCAAGAACCCTCTTTAGCTCTAAGGACAGAGAACAACCTTGGAAGTCCTCTTTTGGCAGAAATAGTTCCTCAAGTAGCAGATGAAAAATGAGAATTGGAGGAAGATCCAACAATTACAAACACAATTCAGTTAGGACCTGCACTCATTATGGAAAGGAAGGTTACACTATAGAAACTTTCTATCACAAGCATGGATATCCACCTAACTACAACAAATCCAAACCAACTATTGGGATTGCAAACACCATTACAGAGACCAAAATGGATCAGGATCACATGGACAAATCCAAGCAACCCTGGCTGCAATTAAATCCAGACCAATATGCTCAACTCACTAGTCTGTTTCAACAAGCTGAGGTCAAACCTTCAAACCACAACATCAATCACATCAGCATTCCAGAAAATGGTGTTCAATCTAACCAAGAGGATTCTACTCACCAATCAGGTAAATTTAGTCAGTGGATTCTTGACACAGGAGCCACTGACCATGTAAGTCCTTTCCTATCCAACTTCAATACATATCACTCCATTAGACCTATACTTAAAAAATTACCTAATGGATCAATGATCACAGCTAAACACTCTGACAAAATTATCTTGTCTCCTGAGCTCAGCTTATATAATGTGCTACATATACCTGAATTCCATTTTAATCTGATTTCAATTCACAAACTCACCACATCATTATATTGCAGATTAATTTTTGACATCTCTTGTTGCCTCATTCAGGATATGACTACCTTGAAGATTATTGGACATGTTGGAGCATTAAGAGGCTTATATGTGGTCAAGTCCACTTAGTTTTGTTCAAAATTTTATTCATAATATCACTGATATTGTTCATGTTAATTCTTCTTTTGATTTGTGGCACTCTAGGCTAGACCACCATTCTAACAATGTTTTACATCTATTAGCAAGAGCTTACCTTATATACATTTTGATTCTGCAAATATATGTGAATTCTGCCACATGGGTAAACTTGCTAGGCAACCATTTCCAAAAGGTATGCATAAAAGCAAACTCCCCTTCAACATGGTGCACATGGACATTTGGGCCCCTATTTCTACCCCTTCTATCCATGGTCACAAAAACTTTCTTACCGTTATTGATGACTATAGTAGATACACCCAGATCTATCTTATGGAATTCCAGGTTGAAACAAGACTTTTAGTCAAGAATTTTGTTCAACTTATCAAAACTTAGTTTGATAAAGTCATTAGGGTCATTAGAAGTGACAATGGCCCAAAATTCTCTATGAATTCTTATTATCAAAGCCTTGGTATCACTCATCAGACTTGTTGTGTGGCCACTCCAGAACAAAATTCTGTTGTGGAAAGAAAGCATAGACATCTCTTGAATGTCACAAGGTCCATACTCTTTCAATCACACCTTCCTAAATCCTATTGGAACTATGCTATTAAACATACCACTTATCTCATAAATAGGCTCCTTAGTAGGGTCCTTAAATATAAATCTCTCTTTTCCCTGGTCAATAACAAGGAACCATCTTTACAGAATTTGAGGGTTTTTGGTAGCCTCTGTTTTGCTTGTACCCTTAGCCAAAATAGACACAAACTTGACTCAAGAGCCAAGAAGTGTGTGTTCTTAGGATACAAATTTGGCACAAAAGGTTATATGTTACTTGACCTACAATCCAGATAGATTTTTCTTTCAAGAGATGTCATCTTTCATGAACACATATTTCCCTATGCCCACCTACATAAATCTAGCACACACCTAACCAATGACACCACCTCTAGACCGGACTTTCTCCTCTATGATGACAGTTTGATGCCCAACACCAATTCCCAACATCTTACCACTAACCCAGACACTGAAACTTCTCACCATAATCCCACATCTGTGCCTATTCCTCTTTTAGGCTCAACCATTCCCCCAAGAAGATCCACTAGGCAAAGACAACCTCCTACCTATCTCAGGGATTTCCATTGTGATATCCAACACAATAACTCTCCTACTATAACAACAACCATCAACCATCCACTATCCTCTGTTCTGTCCTACCAATCCCCTTCCCCTGCTCACCTTAACCATACTCTCTCCATTACCATTCACACTGAACTAAAGACTTATAACTAGCCTATTAAATCCCAACATTGGATTAAGGCTATGCAAGATGAGCTGAATGCCTTAAAACTAAACCAAACTTGGTCCATAGTGGACCTCCCACCTGGAAAAACTGCCATATGAGCCAAATGAGTTTATAAGATTAAATATAACTTAGATGACATCAGTGAGAGATACAAAGCCAGAATTGTAGCCAAAGGTTATACACAAACTGAGGGCCTTGACTATTTTGAGACTTTTGCTCCTGTAGTAAAACTTACCAATGTTAGGCTTCTATTAGCTATAACATCCTACCAAAATTGGTACCTACATCAGTTAGACATCAACTATGCCTTTTTACATGGTGATCTTTATGAAGAAGTATATATGCACATCGCTCCCAGTGTTGTTGGACATCAACCAAACCAGGCCTGCCACCTACATAAATCCATTTATGGATTAAAGCAAGTTGGCAGAAAATAGTACACAAAACTATCTCCCCCCTCCTCACCTTGGGATACACACAATCTCAACATGATCACTCTCTTTTCAATAAACACCATGATGCTAAGATTACAATTCTACTAATATATGTTGATGATCTGATTCTTGCAGGGACTGATAAGCTTGAAATTCTATTTGTCAAGAGTCATCTCAATGACCTCTTCAATATTAAAGACCTTGGCCCTCTCAAGTATTTTCTTAGCTTAGAAATTGCCAGATCCCAAGCAGACATCACTCTATCTCAAAGGAAGTATGCCTTAGACATCCTTTCAGGCACTGGTTTTCTTGCGTCAAAACCTGCTATCACTCCTATGGTCAGAACTTCCAAGCTTAAGCACGAAGATGGTGACCCTTACCTAGATGTTGCTCTCTACAGAAGGCTTGTTGGGAGACTTCTTTATCTCACAAAAACATGACCTGATCTTAGTTATGTTGTCCAGCAACTAAGCCAGTTCATGTCCTCTCCAACTCACACTCACTATAAAGCCTTGACAAGAATATTGAGATATATAAAATCTTCTCCTGGATAGGGTATCTTTTACCCATCTTCTTCAACACTCCAATTCAAAGCCTTCTCTAATTCAGATTGGGCAGCTTGCATGGACACAAGGAAGTCCATTACAAGTCATTATATTCTTAGGCAACTCCTTGATCTCTTGAAAATCGAAAAAGCAACAAACAGTGGCCAGATCCTCCTCAGAAGCTGAGTATAGGGTACTTGCAGCAATCTCTTGTGAACTTCAGTGGGTCATTACTTGGTTGAGTCATTTCTTCTTCCTCATGTTACACCTGCTCTTCTTTTATGTGATAACGCTTCTGCTTGCCACAAAGCAAACAATAATGTCTTCCATGAAATGACCAAACATATTGAGATTTATTTCCACATTGTTCGTGAGAAACTTCAACAAAAATGGTTTCAACTTCTACCAATTCCTTCAAAAGAATAGTATGATGACAATTTAACTAAGCCTCTTGATCCCCAACCATTCCACTACTTGTTATTCAAGCTTGGAGTCATCAACATCTACTCCAAGCTTGAGGGGGGCTATTGAACCATAATACACACCATAATCCAACCTTTATTTCGATTTCTTTTCCACGATAAAGTTCTTTTTATTTTTAAGTTGTTTCCTTTTCTGTTTCTTCTGTTAGTTAGTTTAGTTTCTCAATTTATCTTAGTTAGTTATTCATCCCTTTTCATTTTCGGTTTTCATTATATATAAATAGCTTTTCCTTGGCTTTTCTTCTTTAATGAGAAATGAGGTATTTTATAGTCTTTTGCAATATTTATTACATACATTAACTTTGATATCGTCCAAACTTTGATATTGTTCATCAAATGTTTGCATTAAACTCCTTACATCACATGCTTGCATTAGTTTTGTTTATTAAATCATTATTGTTTTTTGGTTATTAAATCATTATCATTCGTTTCACCGTTCAAATGTTCAAACCCATCCTTAATCCCACTGGGAAACTTTTCAAATTACTGAGCTTATTCATTAAAAATATTTTGGAAAAGTTTACAAAACCTTCCTATACTTTATGTGCTTTGCAAGTAGACACCGTAAACTATATTTTCTTCCTAATTACTCATTGAACTTTAACTAATTGAGAAATTGGTCCTTACATATATATCATTTCATATTACTAACAATGAAATTGGAATTAACACATACTTATTTAAAATTTCATAAAATACCCTTCCAAAGGAAAAATTACAATGTCCCCATATGATTATTGTAAAAGTTCATAAAAATATTAAAAATAAAAAAGATACCTTGGTAGGAGGCTCCCACTCTCTGATGGCCTGAACTTTATTCTCGTCCATCCTGATCGTACCATTCTTGATCACATGGCCAAGGTTAGCTAAGCCGCCTTCGCAAAGGAGAAGTGCTCCTTCTTGATGTAGAGCACCTGAAGACTGTGTTCCGGGCAGGAGAACGTATTCTTCGCTATCTCAAAGTTTGGGTCATGGTCTCTTTCTTAAACCCTTTACTTATCCTTCACTCATTGCCTTTGCAGATGCTGATTGGGCTGGATGTCCCGATAGTAACTTATTGCCTAAATTAACTAAACAATAATGGAGGACATGCTTTATATAAAAACTACATATTTTATCTTGGACTTAAGTCCTTTGGAATATTTTTACACCCTTACTCTATCTCTATGGTGTTGTATCTCTCTAATGTGGTTTGTGCTCAGTGGCAAATCTTGATCTTAAATTTAGAGGGGCAATAATCTTTAATTACAATTTATAATTAAAATTAATTGAGTAACAATCAAACATATATATATATATAAGTTTCAAAGTTTCAAGATAACATATTAATTCTAAATAACATTAATTAACAACTAAAGATATTAAAAAATGTACATTCATTTAAAGTGTTATTTTTCGTTTTCTAAAGACTTAAACTCATTGATGATTGAATCAGAAGTAAAAAATTAGTAATTTTCTTTTTAATATAAATCATCATGTTGTGGGTAAGAAATTCATCTTGATTAATGATTGAATCAGTGGGTAAAGTAACAAAAACAAATTCAAATTAAAAAATACACTCTCAAAATTAATAAATTAGGTTTTAATTTAAATACTCATTTGTGGGTAAAGTAAAGATTTTAATAAATTATGCAAAATAAGATAAAAAGATGCTGAAAGTGTATGAAATCTTCTATTTTTCATATTTAATCATCATTCATTTCTCCGAAAAAGTAATCCAAATGAATAATGTGTAATATAGTGATTGTGTATAAATCTTTACATTGTTAGTATATGAATCTTACACTCACAAAATAAATATATTAAAAAAACTATCAAAAAAATATGTTAAATTGTTTGTAAATATTCAGGGGGTAGTTGCCCCCACCTGCCTCTATGATGATCCACCTCTGTTTGTGTTGTAGCATCTTTTCATAAAATTAATGTAAATAATATAATGTGCTAGTTCCAATTTGTTAGTAATTTAAAATTGTATGTATGTAGGGTCAATACCAATAATTAAAGTGTTAAGAAGTAAATAAGAAGAATAAATAATTACAGTGCCTATTTGCAAAACACGTAAAGTTTATTTGTTAGTTCACTTGGGTTGTCACTTTCTATCAAGACATCTCAACACTTTATTTGTTAGTTCACTTTTGACAAAAGATTTATTCAATGCAATGAGATGATTAATAATATGAGTAAACCACTTTTGCATATAAGAAATAGATTCATATGGAAACATGCAAAATAACTCATACTCATGTGTCAAAGTATTTAACCTAGAGACCATTTGACATCACTAGTGCCTTTATGGGTTACTTGTAAAGTATCCCACACGTCCTTGACACTTTTGCATTGTGAAATCCTAAAGAACTCATCGTATGAAAGTGCATAAGTATTAAGATTTTTTTGCTTTCAAATCAGGCTGCACTTTTCTATTTTCCTCATTTGTCAAGAGACTTTTTGGTTTATCTTTGGTTTCTCCTTCCACCATGTACAGTGGAACAAAATGTCCATATTTTATGGTATCCCAAATATTTGTATCAATAGCCTCGATAAAGATCCTCATTTGGATTTTCTAGTAAGCATAAACGTCTCCACTATAGACGGGATGGCGGTTTATGAAGGATCCTCCACCATTGAACGAATTAGAAGAGCCCATGGTAAAAATGCATAGGACCAATGATCTAAGCGGTTAAGCTAGCACTATCGTACTAGCTTTAATTCCATTTATTGGGTCCCACCGGGCTCTGTATTTCACCTAGAGGGGGTTGATAGGTGGTACGGAACACAATTATCGTTGCTCGATTAACAAAAAATTATATAGTTTTACTCATTGCTTAACCAATTAAATAAGGATTTAATCGAATAACTGCTTCTGCATATAATCGATTATCTCAAGAACCTAATCAAATATTCAGTTCTTGATCTTTGAAAAATAATTTTCCTTGATCTCCAAAATTAACAAGACTCAACTAAACTTGTATGCACTCTTATAGATGATAACATACAGTTAATGCACAAAACATAATATGTAGATAACACAAAATGATATTCATGTCAAGTTAAGTAAATCAAGAAATACGAAAACGTAAAGAGTTAAGTGTTAAGAAGAATGAGACACATCTTTTATCCTGGTTTGTTTGCTTGTCCACATGCAAACTACATTCAGGTCCCCCTTCTAATCTCGAGAGATTTTCTTCATTATGGAATCAAATGTATTTTACAAAAACACTTCCAATAACTCTACAAACACTCCCTTCTTGGTCCTAGAGTCTCTCACATCGGTTTGACCTCCAATCCATCTCTTTCGGATACTCAACACCTACTCACGGTATAGCCCCAACCGCTTATCACTCCCAACCGAGATCTTTTTAAAGTGTAAAGACTCAACCTAACCTCGACTAGGATTTCCCAAACTAATTCACTATCAAAGGTGATACTAACATACCAAGAGAATGTGATTATGTTAATATCTATACAAAACAAGTTGTTGCACCTAGATGTGCTGAATATACACCCTTCTAGAATCTAAGAGCCATTCTACAAGTCTCACAAATTTAGAGTATAGAAATGTGAGATGCAAGATTTCTTTGCACAAGATTTAACAATACAATTCTAGAAAATCTTTCTCTAAAGATTCATGAAGATGCTTTTTCTACATTTTCTCTTTTTTTCAAAAATACTTAGGAAAATATCTCCTTGGATATGAAAGTGTATGAACAATGTGATTTTCGAAAATATGTGTAAATCAATGTAAAAGTTTTGTGTTGTGTGTTATGGTGCCAAATGGAAAAAGTTGGGTAAATATCAATTCTGTTTTCTACTGCAGTTAATCCATTATCACTCTATTTAATTGATTATCGATTCTTTAAAAATTAAGATTTCAGAAATTGTAACTACCATTAATCAATTAATCTCATACTTAATCGATTAACGATTTCCTACTTTTGCATATCTTAATCGATTAAAATAAACCTTAATCAATTAAGGGTTTTCTGAAGAAATATTTCAATGTGATATGAACCTCCTACATGATTTGTAAAAGTATGATGTATGATGTTGAATTATGTATGATTTAAAAACTCTTTTTAATGCATCAAAATCATATGATCATGTATTTATGCATGTGCAAGTAAATCATGTATGTATGCATGTAAGTCCATTTTAGTTATGATCATTTTTAGGTTGTGAGACTTGCATTAAGGTTCACCTAGCCTAAATTCTACCCAATCAAACATCTTAAGACATAAGAAAATAGAAAAAAAAACACTTAGCCTCTAGATTTTCTTGAATGTTTGAGCTTGAGAGAACTTGAGTCTTGACTTTTGACTTGTTGTTTGTTGATTTGTCCATGTCTTGAAGCTCGATCTTTGTCGACAACTTTTGTTTTCAACTTTATCTAGAAACTTTGTTGTCAGTCTTTATCTTCATCAAAATCCATGTGATGCATGATTGCATATATAATCTGGTCATTAATACATGCTTGCATTTACATTACTCACATGTTTAATATTATATATATAGTTTAAGAAATTAATAAATATTATAAAAATTGAATGTAATTTAACTATAATATCTATTAAATTTTCATATACTTCTACAATTAATTTCATAGCATAAACTCGATCTCAGTTCCCATAAGTGAGGGGAAAAATTAAATATAAGTTATCAAGAGACAATTAAAGCGAGAGATTAATACATTTAAGAGTGGAGAAAAACTAAAGAAAGTAGTTCCTTCCCGATCCGCGTGTATATTGAAAAAAGAAAATAAGAGAGAGAGCAATACATTGAAAAATGTAGAAATTTTGGAAACAAAACCAAAGTTGATTATTAAATTTAGTGAGAAAAATACATGATTTTAAAAATAGTACAAATAAGTTATCTTATTTTTTTAATATATTAAGAGATAAAAAGTAAAATAAAAAACTAAAACATAAAAAGTCTGATTGTTATGTTGAAAGAGAGTCCATTTGAAAACAACTCATCTTCATTCTTAACGGAATAGGTCACAAATAAGGTTATAAAATTAAAGTCAAGTGAAGCATTCTTATTAATTTAGTATCAAATATTATATTACATTGATAAGAATGTTGATTCAGTGACAAAATAGTTAAACTACTAATTTCATTATGCCAAAATAAAAAAATAATGGCGCTGAAAGTTATCATTCAACAATGTTTTTAGGGTATTGTCTATGTAAGTGCAGGAGAATATAGGATTATATTTAACATCACTTTTAAAGCGACGTAGAAAATAAACATTTAGCTACGCTCACTGAAGCGATCATGTGCTATTAAATGTCTACTTTTTAAATAAGGCAAAATCTATCTGAGACATTATAGCAAATACATAACAAACATTAATCCAATTCATAAACCATTAAATGAGCTTATCTCTCTTAGTTCAAATCTATTAACCAAAAAGATTATATGTAGTAATAAAAGGGAAAAAGTGATGAAGATGTAGATGACAAATCAATGAATTTCTTCTCTCCCTTAACTGACGAAATAAGATGACTGATAGACATAGTTCATATTCAATATAATAAGAATCAAATCAAAATTTACAGAGAAAATATAGATAAAAAAATAATAGTCAAATACAAGAAATACATACAGAGATGGCATGTTTGGTAAATTACCAACATCTCTAGATTCAACTTTGACATTTCCTATATTATAAAATAAGTAGTTAACGTAGATGTAAATGCAAGCAACAAGAGTGAATCAAAGATAAATAAATGAGGTAAAATAATATAATGATTCACCTCATGCTCGAATAGAGAAACCAAAAGCTAATAACTTGTTTGAAGAGTAAGAGAAGAAGAAAAGTAAGAAAAATAAAATATTTAATGATATCTGTATTATTGTGTGTGAGGTTTTGTTTTTAAATCTGCCAAGATCCACGCACACTAATATGACTTTTAATAGCGCTCACTAAAGCAAGCATTGTTAAATATGAGACTTTTAACGGCACTCATTGTAATGAGCATTGTTAATATATCACATTAAACAACACTCATTTAAGCAAGTGATATTGAATAGATTCAAATCAACAACACTTGCTTAAAAGAGTGTTGTTGAGTATCAAAATTCTTTAAAATTATTTTATTATCATATTATGTTCAACTTTTGAGAATGAAATAATAAATAACATAATTTACTTACGAAATATGAATTTTTGTTGTACCAAATTACCCACCTTAATATTCTATTTTAATAATATTGGTTGGTGATTTAAAATATTTTTTGAAGTAATAATTAATTGTCTTTTTTGTATATATATTACCAAGTTGTGTTATATATGAAAAACTAACATATGAGTTTTTGTTAAGAATTTAGATTATTTTCGTGTAATATTTACTCTAATTGTATATTTCAAAATAAAATTAAATAATTTCATAAATATATATTAAGTAATAACTAAAACAAATGTTGTTTGAATGCATGATTTTTAACTGCGCTCATTAAAGTAAATGTTGTTAAATGTGTGACTTTTAATAGCACTCATTTAAACAAATGTTAATTGAATAGATTCAAATTAACAACGCTTGTTTAAAAGAGTGATGACGAATATTTTACGCAAACATACACATCACTTGTTGAAGCAAGCATTGTTGAAGTTATATCCGCCTATCAAATTTAACAACATTTGCTTAAAAGAGCATTGTTTATTATCTCCTGTCTTGTATTTAATAGTATTATGCTTGGAAACGTTGTTGAATGACCGTTGTTAAATGTGAATTCTGGCGGGTAATGTGTATTTATTAAAATGTAGTATACAAGTTAAATTGAATTTGGAAGTGATCAATATTTTTAATTATGGGAATATGATCTTTATTTCTAACTTGATCCAAGAACCTCAAATTATTCTTTCAACTTTGGAAATTATTGTGTTCCTATAGGCTCAGTCACTTGATAATCCCTTTTCCTTTTTCAGTGTATGATGACAATTGTAACTCAATTTTCTTCCTTGTGTAGCTATGCTAATTTGGCATGTGTCAAGTGACACATCATCATTTAAATTTGGCTTATAACTATTTAAACATGTTTGTTTACGTTAAAATTTCCTACACTCTTCAGCGCAATGGATTATGAGATATGAATCTCATTATGTATCGATTTTAAAAAACCATCCACTGGACTTTATCATGATTGTTCATGATTTAAGTTGGTTGAAAGTAATATTGTAAAAACCGGTTCGTGTCGACCCATAAACCGGTGAATCGGTCTCAATATCGGTATGATACAATAGTTATATCGGTCATACAATCATACCTGCCAAAACCGGTCATACCGGCCGGTTTTCAATTGAACTGTACCGGTCATACCGACCGATATACATAAATAATGTTAATATATTATTTATGTGTATCTAATTTTGTCGGTATACGGTTTAATTAGTGAATCACCGATTGAACCGTTATCTAAGAAATTCTCTTGATTCTTGAAAAACAAGAAGGAACCAAAAACAGCACAAGTTAAACATGTGATATACAAATACAAGATAAAATTAAAAAACACCTCAAGAATATTATTTGAATTCTTTGAATAAGAATGCAATAGATGATTTTCAATAAACTAGATGAGTCCTTTTATAACAAGGAAGGATCATCTAAAATAATCAAAAAGTAATACATTCAACACATTTAACGTGTGCATAATAAATTGTTTGACAAACACGTAACTGAAAAAGTGTTGTTATTGCCTTTGATTGGTTGAGGCTAAGTCCTGGTGTGAGTTGGCCCAGTCCATGTCCTAGTGCAAGTTGGCCAAGTTCATGTCTTGGTGCGAGTTGGCCAAGGGCTGATGCGAGTTAGCCAAGACCTGATGTAATTGGTGTTGATTTCTACGATATTTATGTAGTCTGGGTAATTGGCCTGACTCGGTCACTTGCTTAGCAATATTGGCCAGATTTCCAATTCCTTTGGTCACTATCATATTTTCTTCGACAGAGATGAGTTTTTCTTCAACCGAGTGTATATTTTGCTTGGTGAAAGTCATTTGTGGCCTAGTTATATGCTGTTCTGATGTGAGTTGGTCCATCGTGAGGAAAATAGTTGTAGTTGGTAGTGTGATCTTTTGTTTGCTATTTATGGAGTGAATTTGTACAAGATTTGATACCTCCCGCAAGCTGGGGCACAAATATTAATGAGCCCAAGCTTGGATTGAATTGAAGCATAGTCTTTAGTAGGAAGTGGTTTGATTAAAGCATCTACAAGTTGCAAGTGAGATGGAACAAGAAGTAGCTTGATGAATCCAGAAGTGCATTTCTCCCTCATTGTGTGGTAGTTAAGTCGATATGTTTGTTTCTTTCGTGGAACACTGGATTGGTGGCAATGTGAATTGTAGATTGGTTGTCGCAGTAAAGAATAACAGATAGAGAAAAGGGGAACTCAAGATCCTGCAAAAGATAGGTTAGCTAAGTAATTTCATAAGATGTGAGAGCCACAACTCTGTACTCAGCCTCACAAGAACTTCTTGACACAGTCTTTTGCTTCATGGAATTCCAAGAAATTAAAGAATTGCCAAGGTAAATACAATAGCCAGTGATGGATTTGTGAAGAAGATCTTTGCGCCTGACCTTGGCACAGTTTTGATGAAGATACCAACATCACCAAAAGGAAGAATACTTATGAAGACAAATAAGACAAAGCTTCAAGACAAATTAGTCTAAGTCTAAATGGCTACTTCTATCCTATACTCTTGAATATACAATAGTAGTAATGCTCAAACTATTTTTAAAAGAAAATTAAAACACTTCAATTATACTCAAAACAATTTTCAAAAATAGTGTGTAATGAGTTACTGCATCTAAGTAACAGGTTACGTGTGTGAGAAAAAAGTTATCCAACTTAAAACTAATTAGAGTAATCCATTACTGTCTTTGAGTAACAAATTACCAGTTTTAATGAAGTTGAGTAACCGATTACCCACTTGCTATAATTGATTACTCTAAATCGAATTTAAATGCCCAGTGGACAAAATGTTTGGGTAAGCGGTTATCCACTGGTTGTAATCGATTACTGAGAGCTGTTGTATCAGATTTCAGATATCAAAATGAAAGGTTTTCATCCCAAACGAAATTTCTTCACTCCAATCTATTCCTACCTTTTCATAGAGGCAATATGGGTGATTGGAAAGTCAATTTAAGGGCATTGAATCTCACAACACAAATACACAACTTTCATACAAATTTTAAAAGCTCTTACACACATTCTGAAATTATATTTCTGCACTTTTGACAACTAGCTCTTAAACTTTCGAAGTTTATTTTTCCGAAGTTGCTTAAAGTAAAGTGTTTCAAAGTTTACCAACTTATAAAGAGCATTATTACTAAGTATACTAAAGAGTTGATTGGATTGCAATATATATTGCTTTCAAACTTGTAAAGACAATCTACCATTATTGTACATTCTTCATTATTATTGCAGAAAGGTGTTTTCCCAGAGTCACTTGGAAAGGTGTTTTCCCAGAGTGAATAAGGATTAGTGAGTGAGTAAGGTACATAGAGATCTCGGGTTGAGATATTGTAATTGCAACTCATAATATTTAGTGATGAAATCTCTTGTGCTGCAAGAGTACTGGATGTAAGAGCTAGTTTAACTCTTGATTTTGCACTTTAACTCTTGATTTTGCAGAAAAACTGGCCATAATTTTAAGTCAACTAATTCACTCCCTCTTAGTTGCAATCTCATTCTTACAATTAGCACCAGAGCTATTTTTGAGTAAGATATTCTCAAATCTAATCCTATATCAAAGATGGCCTTAAGATCATTCCTAGGAGAAGGATCCAATATCAACCGCCCTCCAAGCGAGTGTGCTATGACTTTTGGAAAATCAGAATGATGATCTTCGTAGAATCTCAAGACTTGGACATATGGAATACAATTGAAGAAGGACCATATGAACCCTTCAATGTAATCAACATCGTAAGAGAAGTAAAGAACATCCTCACATATGCACTTGACATTGACGAGTTCTTTAGAGTATCAAACTGCAAATCTTCCAAAAATTGTGGGATACACTAGAGATAACACATGAAGGAACTGAGGAGGTAAAACAATCAAGACCCAACACTCTTTCCCAGGAATACGAAATGTTTCATATGAAACTTGGAGAGAAAACTCTGGATCTTCAAAAGAGGTTTACTCATCTTACAAATTACCTTATTGCACTTGGTAAGGCACCATCAAACAGTAACTTGAACTTGAAGGTTCTAAGATCACTCACCAGAACATGGAAACCCAAGGTTCTAAGGTACCATCAAACTGCATTTAATGACTTGCATGATGAATATGTTAAACTCACAAAAATGTTCTAAAACAAAAAACTGAGTTAGACGCATTTAGAAACAAACCTTCATCATCTTTATGTCAAAACTGCATTATTCTTGAAAATAAAGTTTCAACTTTAAGTCTTGAACTTAATAAGATGAACAAGAATATTAAAAATTTAGATAAGATCAATAATGATCAAAGACACTCAATAGACCGAAGAGGTCTCAGCAATCCAAGAAGCCATGTTTCTAAGAAACAAAGTGTCTCAACTAAGATAAACTCTGAAAAACAAAGTATCCATGCTTTTGAAAATAGAAATTATAAATTTAGGATACATAAACATCAACCCACATGTACATATTGTAAAAACCATGAACACACACCAAATACTTGCATAAATAGAAAATATGGTATACCCCTAGGTTATTTTAGATGGGTTGAGAAAGGTACTAACTATGTAGGACCCAAAGAATATTGGGCACCTGATAAAACTTAAACTGTTTTGTAGGATAATTTGAGAGTCGCCTGCAACTTATGGTACTTGGATAGCGGCTGAATAAATCTAAACTCATTGGTAAAAGGATAAATAATATATATAATTGACATAGACTCCTCTTTACCAATAACATGTTTAGTTGCTGATGATAATCATGATGCATGGCTTTGGCATATGAGAATTGCTCATATTTTCATATGGACCATTTGAGTAAACTCATAAAGAAAGATTTAGTTGTTGGTTTACCCAAAATATAGTTTGTTAAAGACAAACTATGTAGTGCTTGTCAAATGGGTAAACAAACAAAGATTTCTTTTAAACCTAAGCACATGGTTTCTTCTGATAGACCATTGCAGTTACTACACATGGACTTATTTGGCCCCTCAAGGACAAAAAGTTGGTGGTAACTATTATGCTCTTGTTATAGTAAATTATTTTTCGAGATATACTTGGACTCTACTCTTAGTTCATAAGAATGAGGCTTTCAAAGCCTTTAGCATTTATGCTAAAAGATTTCAAAATGAAAACTCACTAAAAATCACTACTATAAGAAGTGATCATGAGGGAGAATTTCAAAACTCCTCGTTTGAAGAATTCTGTGATGATATTGGCATCAATCACAATTTCTCTGCTCCTAGAACACCACAACAAAATGATGTTGTAGAGAGAAAGAATCGGTCTTTAGAAGAACTGACTCATACAATGTTGAATAAAACTAACCTCCCAAAATATTTTTGGGCTGATGCAGAAAGTACTGCATGTCATGTTTCAAACCGAGTTCTTATAAGACTAATTCTTAAGAAAACCCCCTATGAAATCTTTAAAGGTAGAAAACTAAACATTTCTCATTTGTATGTATTTGGTTGTAAATGCTTTATTTTAAACAATGGTAAAGATAACTTAGGCAAGTTTGATGCAGAAGTTGATGAAGGTATCTTCCTTGGCTACTCTCTTACAATTAAAGCTTATAGAATTTTTAATAAAAGAACTCTAGCCATGGAAGAATTCGTTCATGTATCTTTTGATGAAACCAATCTTGTAATAAAGAATGGGTTAACTCTTGATGAAGAGGACTTTCCAAGTTCCCCTTCTAATGAAAAGTCTATTATTGATTCTACAACTAAATCTGAGCATTTGAAAATGGATGATAATCTATCCTCTCAAGAAGAGCATATTCATTCTGATTTACCAAAATAATGGAGAACTCATCGAGATTTGACAACATCATCGGTGATATTAGCAAGGGTAATACTACCTGCTTAATGCTAGCGGATGCATGTCTTAAAATGGCCTTCGTCTCTCAAATAGAACCCTCCAAGATTGATGGTGCAATCGAGTATGAACACTGGATTCTTGCAATGCAAGAAGAAATAAACAGTTTGAGAGAAATGAAGTTTGGGAACTTGTTCCTATACCTAAAAATAGGCATGTCATAGGAACTCGTTGGGTATTTCGTAATAAATCTGATGAAAATGGTATTATTGTTAGAAATAAAGCTAGATGGGTACCCCAAGGATAAAATCAGGAAGAATGTATAGACTTTGATGAAACATTCACTCCGGTTGCTAGACTTGAAGCTATTAGGCTATTACTTGCATATGTCTGCTTTTTAAACTTTCAGCTATATCAAATGGACATAAATAGTGTTTTTCTCAATGGATATATTCAAGAAGAAGTGTTTGCTGAAAAAACTCCTGATTTTGAAGATTACAAACATCATTCTCATGTTTAAAAATTAAAGAAAGCTCTCTATGGCTTGAAGCAAGTTCTACGTGCATGGTATGATCGTCTAACAAATTTTCTACTTAAAAAGGGATTTACCAAAGGAAAGGTCGACACTACACTCTTTAGATGATATTAATTTTGGTTCTACTAATGAGGTTTTGTGTAGTGATTTTGGAAAAATGATGCAAGGAGAGTTTAAAATGTCCATGATGGGGAAGTTGAATTACTTCTTTGGATTACAAATCAAACAACTTGATAATGGAATTTTTGTAAGTCAATCCAAGTATTGCAGAGATTTGCTTAAAAGATTTGATATGGATGACTGCAAGCCAATAGCTACTCCTATGGGATCTAGTACTTACATGGATACAAATGAAACTAAAAAGTACATTGAAATATCAAAGTATCAAGGTATGATTGGATCTCTTTTATACTTAACTTCCAGTAGACTTGATATCATGTTTAGTGTATGTCCATGTGCATGCTATCAATCTAAACCAAAAGAGTCACACTTAGTTCTTGTTAAGAGAATCATGAAATATCTTAAAGGCACAACTGACGTTGGGTTGTGATATCCAAAAGAAAGTATATGTGATTTGGTTGGTTATTCAGATTCATATTTTGATGGATGCAAAACTGAGAGGAAAAGTACAAGTGGTACTTATCATATTTTAGGAAATGCTTTAGTCTCTTGGTCTTGCAAGAAACAAGCATGTGTTTTCCTAAGCACTACTGAAGCTGAATATATAGCAGCAGGTAGTTGTTGTACCCAAGTGTTGTGGCTTAAACAACAATTACGATATTATGGCTTAGACTTTGGCTGCACTCCTCTGAGATGTGACCATAGTAGTGCTATAAACCTCACAAAGAATCCAGTTATGCATTCTAGAACCAAATACATAGATATAAGGCATCACTTCCTTAGGAACTATGTCCAAAAGAAAGATGTGATCGTTGAATTTGTTGATACTCATAACCAACTAGCAGATATTTTCACTAAACCATTGGCTAAAGAACATTTTTATAAAATTAGACGTAAATTAGGCATTCTTGATGAAGCTTACCTATCTTAATATGATTATATGATTATGTGTGTGATTCATTATGTTTATCTCATGCTTACTTGTACTTAAAAGTGCTTATTTATATTTAAAACTTTAAAAAAATTGGGTTAAAAATCATTTTTATAGCATCATCATGCGTAAAAATAAGTTTTTTTTGGGACCTGTAATCAATTACACTAGAGAGTAATTGAGTATAGGATTGAACAGGAAGTTTCAGTAACCGATTACTCAAATCTGCTATTTAAAAATTTAATTTTTAATTTGAGTAACCGATTACTCAATGTGAGTAACCGATTACTCAATGTGAGTAACCGATTACTTTATGCAGTTATATATGTGATTTTTCTGCATTTTTCAAAAAAAATTCAAACTCTTCTTTTTCCTCCAACTCTCTTACTCGTTCTCAACATCATCTTTCTCTAAAATCTTCGCTTTTTATCCATTTTGGGTGACTTTTGTGGCTATTCATATCACATTATCAATTCTAAACACTTCTTTGAGGAGCACTTTCATGGTCGAATCATCTTTACACTTAAATACAGTAATGTAGGGAATTTTCTATTTGAAAATTTTCTTTTTCCTTATCTTTTAAGGCAACAAAATCTTTTTGATTTCTGCTTTGAAACAAACGACATTTATCCTGAACTTGTTCGAGTATTTTCCTGCAACATGAACTTTCAGAAAAATCATCTGACCTCATATGTGAAAGGAAAAGACATTGTTTTAGATTTGAAAACTTTTAGTTCATTGTTCTCTAACATACCCTATCAAGGTAGCATAACAGGTTTCGACCTTGTATGTGAATGAGATAACTATGATCGAAAGGATTTCTACCATTCTCTGTGTAAAATTTCTAAAGAGGAAATAGAAATTTGAAAGCAACAGGGCTTTGGTGAGACTGTTAAAAATAGAGATATCGTATCTCTTGGACATCTTAAACTTGAAGATCGTTTGCTTCATTATTTTCTGAGCTATGTCATCTTACCGAAATTTTCAAACCATTGTCAAATTAGGGACAGAAAACTCGAATTGATGTATGCTATGAAGTTTAACATCAAACTAAATTGGACTCAGATAATAATGAGACAAATGTGGAATGTTCGAGGAACTCAAAGCCCCTTGCCCTATGCAATTTTCATAACCAATATTCTTGAACATTTTGGTGTTTCTACTAATGATGAAACCAAGGTCGCTGTAAATCTTCGCGAAAGCAAGATTGATGTGGAAGTTGTCCATAAAATGGGTTTGTCTATAGATCCTCATGATCGTATCACCTATAAGCATAGATCTGATAGACCAATTGCTCCTACTAATTAATTAGAACCTACCAATCCTAACCCTCCTAAACCTCAACCTTCTGAGTTTCATGCTCAATCTTCCTCATCTGCTGTCATGCCTTCAAAGCAGGTGATTATGGACGAGTTTCTTTCTCTTCGAGGCTACATCACTAACCGGATGGATGCCTTTGATACTCAAATCAACAAATCCAGTTTGAACTTCATCGACTCTCTTCTAAGCTGAGTAGCATTAACGTTGATGAAGACAACTCTAAGCCTGAGTTATAGATTGTGTCTAGGATTTCTGTTTATATTCATGCATGATTCTAAACAATTTACTGATTTTCTGGTTGTAATCATTTCATATTTTCGATTTTTTTTTGCTTTATGATTGTTTTGTTGTTATTTTTGAACAAAAATCTGAACATCTATGTTTTATGATACGTATTGCGATGTTTATTTTATATCTTATGAATATGTATGCTATATATATATAGTATGTTGGACTCTTGGATTTTCTACTTTTTGATGAAGTCAAAAGGGGAAGAAAAGTTGGGAGAAGCGTATTTTCTATTTAAAACATTTCAGGCACATAACTCCAAATGAAAGGGGGAGCATACAAAATAGGGGGAGCAT
The DNA here is from genome assembly GCF_001865875.1 of Lupinus angustifolius. NCBI lineage: Eukaryota > Viridiplantae > Streptophyta > Magnoliopsida > Fabales > Fabaceae > Lupinus > Lupinus angustifolius. The sequence goes on from NW_017727853.1 coordinate 145,342, forward strand.
ACTCAAGTCATCTTAAGATATCTCAAAGTATGTTGCTCTTAGAAAACTAAACTGTTAAAGAAGATATTGGTTTGTCATCATCAAAAAGGGGGAGATTGTGAAGAAGATCTATGCTCCTAACCTTGTCACTATTTCGATGAAGACACCAACGTCACCAAAAAGAAGAAAAGGAAGAATACTTATGAAGACAAATAAGACAAAGCTTCAAGATAATTTAGTCTAAGTCTAAATAGCTACTTCTATCATAACTCTTGAATATACAATAGTAGTAATGCTCCAACTAATTTTAAAAGAAAATTGAAACACTTCAATTATACTCAAAACAATTTTCAAAAATAGCGTGTAACGGGTTACTCCATCTAAGTAACAGGTTACGTGTGTGAGAAAAGAGTTATTCAACTTAAAACTGATCAGAGTAATCCATTATTGTCTTTGAGTAACAAATTACCAGTTTTAATGAAGTTGAGTAATCGATTGCCCACTTGTTGTAATCGATTACTCTAAATCGAATTTAAATGCCCAATGGACAGAATGTTTGGGTAATCGATTATCCACTGGTTGTAATCGACTACTGAGAGTTGTTGTATCAGATTTCAGATATCAAAATGAAAGGTTTTCATCCCAAACGAAATTTCTTCAGTCCAATCTATTCCTACCTTTTTGTAGAGGCACTATGGGTGATTGGAAAATCTATTTAAAGGCATTGAATCTCACAACACAAACACACAACTCTCATACAAATTTTAAAAGCTCTTACACACATTCTGAAAATATTTTTCTGCACTTTTGGTAACTAGTTCTTAAACTTTCAAAGTTGATTTTTCCGAAGTTGCTTAAAGTAAAGTGTTCCAAAGTTTACCAACTTATAAAGAGTATTATTACTAAGTATACAAAAGAGATGGTTGGATTGCAAGTTATATTACTTTCAAACTTGTAAAGGCAATTTTTCATTGTTGTACATTCTTCATTATTATTGTAGAATACTTTCTTTCACAAAGGTGTGATAAGAAAGGGGATTAAAATCACTTGGAAAGGTGTTTTCCCAAAGTGAATAAGGATTAGGGAGTGTGTAAGGTACATAGAGATCTCGAGGTGAGATATTGTAATTGCAACTCATAATCTTTAGTGGAGAAATCTCTTGTGTTGCAAGAGTACTGGACGTAGGCTTCAATGAACAAGAAGGTGAACCAGTATAAAAATCCTTGTGTATTATCTTCTCCCTTATCTCTTTGATTATATATTTGTTTAATTTTTGCATATATTTTCCACCGCACTTTAACTCTTGATTTTTCCGAAAAAGTGGCCATAATTTTAAGCCAACTAATTCACCCCCTAGTTGCAATCTCATTCTTACAGGATCTTCTTGAGTCTGGGCAAGCAGCCTAGTTATTATCACTATAGGCTTTAAGTTGGATAATAGAATTGTTAGGGAAAAATAAACCTAGGGTAGGGGGCCTTTTTAAATACCTGAGAATTCAAAAGGCGGCTTGCTGATGAGTTGTAGTTGGATTAGTCATGAATTTGCTAATTGTTGAACTAAGAATGCGATATCAGATCTTGTGTTTATTAAGTATATTAGTCTACCTATGAGTCTTCTATAGGCAAAGATATCAGTAGCATGGGGAGAATTATCTTTGCATAGGTGAGTGTTACTCATCATAGAAGTAGAAGAAGGTGTGCAGGCTAATAAACCAACATCAGAGAGAATGTCTAGGGCTATTTCCTTTGATTCATGGAAATTCCTTTCTTGGTTCTAGAAAATTCAAAACGGAGAAATATTTTTAGGTCTCCTAGGTCCTTCTCCTGAATCACACATCAATATTCACCAAATGATAAAATACAGGATGACATAACAGTAAGCTTATGTATAAACAGTAGGTTGTATGAGAAGCTTGGCAAATATAAAATATTATGAATACCTAGTCCATGAAAAGAGATATATTTCCAAATATATGAGTAATTATTTCATTACCATTGGGGAGTTTTACCTTAATAAGTTTGATTTTGTTATAGGCAGAGAAATAAGACAAGTTTAAGTTAATGTGGTTAGTAGCACCACTATCTAAAATCCAATGCATGGTCTTGTTATTTTTATTAATGTTACCTTCAATTTCTTCATCTTGTGGTGTTGATGTTGCAGACAGAATGTGTGCAACATCATAGTTCTTTGAATGTTCACCTTGCTTTCCTAAGGTCTGAATTTGTTGAAGCATGTTTACAAGTCCTTGATACTATTCCTTGCTATGACCAAATATGAATTTATTTTGTTGTTATTTGTGATTTCCACGTTGACTGCAATTCTTGCTATCTTCATCTGTCATATCACTCTGAATTGAATTGGTTTGTTCTCCTCTTATGCTTGGAAAACTTGATGGATAACCATGCAACTTGTAACAAGTCTCCACAGTATGCCCTGTCTTCTTTTAATGTGTGAAAAAATTCCCTGCAATAGAAGATTTCTTCTATGTACCTCTTCCATATGTGTTGAGGTTTCATATTCCATTATTCATATTGAAACCTCTTCCTGAAGATCCACCTCTCTTCCAAGATCCAGTTACTGTCATCACTTTTGAGTCTATTTCATTCCCAAAGATCTGTCTCTTTTGTTGAATGACTAAAGAGAAGACTTTTCTCAAACTTGGCAGAGGCTTAAGTATCATAATCTAAGATCTTATTCCTGTATATGTGTCATTTAATCCTCCGAGGAATGCAATGACCATATCTTCAATTACATGCTTCTTGGTGTCTGCTATTGCATCAAAAGTACTCTTAGGTAAAGGCCTAAAGTTATCTAACTCATCTCAAAGTATCTTTAATTGGGTAAAATAATTCGAGATATGAAGGTCTCTTTGCCTGAAGTTGAAGATACACTATTGTAATTATGCAATTATGTAAAGATTGCCTTGGGAGAATCTTTCTTCAAGTTCTTCCCATATTTCATAAGCTTTATCTATCCACACAATAATCTAAGCAATGGATGGACTAATAGATCTAGTAATCCATGAGATCACCATATTATTCGCTCTCTCCCAAGCCTTGCATGTTGGTTCTGTCTTTGGTGACATAAGTATGCTGCCATCAACGAGAGCTAACTTTTGCTTGGATATGAGGCTTCTTTTCATTGTGATGCTCCAATGGTTATAATTCTCACCATTCAATATTGGGGAAACCAAGGCACTTGTTGGGTTATCTGATGGATGGACAAAGTAAGGAGATCATGGATCTTATGAAAGATCCGTTGAAGCATGAATGATTGGTATTATTGAGGAAGTGGTTGAAGACATTCTGAAAGTAGCATAGCTCTTAATAGAGCTCTGATACTATCTAAGAATTTCTCTTGATTCTTGAAAAACAAGAAGGAACCAAAAAATCACAAATTAAACTTGTGATATGCAAATACAAGAGAAAAGTAAAAAATACCTCAACAATATTATTTGAATTCTTTGAATATGAATACAATAGATGATTTTCAATAAACTACATGAGTCCTTTTATAACTAAGGAAGGATCACCTAACTACCTAACTAAAATAATTGAAAAGTAATACAATCAACACATTTAACATGTGCATAATAAATTGCTTGACAAACACGTAACTGAAAAAGTGTCGTTGTTGCCTTTGGTTGGTTGAGGCTAAGTCCTGGTGTGAGTTGGCCTAGTCCATGTCCTGGTGCGAGTTGGCCAAGTTCATGTCCTGGTGTGAGTTGGCCAAGGCCTGATGCAAGTTGGCCAAGACCTGGTGTAATTGGTGATGATTTCTGCAATATTTATGTAGTCTAGGTAATTGACCTGACTCGGTCACTAGCTTAGCAATATTGGCCAGATTTCCAATTCCTTCGGTCACGGTCATATTTTCTACAACCAAGATGAATTTTTCTTCAGTCGAGTATATATTTTGCTCGGTGAAAGTTATTTGTGGCCAAGTTATATGTTGTTCTTATGTGAGTTGGTCCATGGTGAGGCAAATAGTTGTAGTTGGTGGTGTGATCTTCTGTTGGCTATTAATGAAGTGAATTTGTATAAGATTTGATACGTTATACTACTGTACTAATACCCTATCCAGTTTGATGACCAGTACGCTATTAATAATACTGGTTGAAAGTGAACCAAAATTTAATTACATCAATTTTAGAATTAGTTCTCAAATCACCTGTATTAAAAAGACAGATTTTGAAGTGTAATTTGAATGATTTTTTTACTAGAAGGTACAGTCCAAGATGTTATATGCATGTCTTTGGTGTAATTTTTCCAGTATTTTCGAAGCATGTGCATATATTGCGGAAGTCTTACATGTCATACATGATTTATTTTTAACTTTGACCAGTTTTTTGGTAAAATCGTGCCTACAAGGCATTACTTCAATTCTCTTAGGAAAATTGGTGCCTATAATGAACTAGTTCAATTTGTTTCCTTTTTTATCAAAATTTTGCTTGTTAGCAGCTTTTTTAATTTTTTATAAAAGTGTGGATAGTTTTTAAAATCATCCACCTTAAAAACGATTTTTATATAACTTTTCTTGTCGTCTCATGAACCCACAAGTTTCTTAGCCTATGTATTCATACAAATACTTTCTTGGAAGGAAAATATACGAGAAATGATTCTGAGAAGAAGAATATGCTACAATTCAATATGAGAGAGAAACACTCATTAAATATTCACCAATTTTCTGTAAAAAATACAAATTTTTTTTGTTGGTATGTATGATCTTGTGGTCAAAATTTTAAAAAAATTGTGGTTATTGTCCTTCATTTTGTAGATGATGATGGGAGTTAAGGATGATTTTAGCCTAACTCATGGCTAACAGACACAATTGCCATTCAAAATTTAAAAAAGCACGACTTCCCTATTTTCTACACCTACTTCATAATTTAAATATCGTTGGATATATTATACATGAAATATAACAATATTCTTAATGTTTTTCACGGGCAAAATATTAACCTTTACTATTTTTTTAATTAAACTCCAATAGCCTAGTATTTATTCTACTATTAAACATCGAGTGATAGGTAATTTCATAGAAATATTAAGTTATGTAAATCTTTCATGAGAGAAGTAGTCTAACAAGTATGTAAAAACCATTCCTGAGATAATAAGGTAGGTGATATGAGACTTACTTTTCAACATGCCCCCTCCATATAAGCTTGCCGGACCAGGCGAATGGTTACCTTTGACCCATAACTAAAGGACATCTTTTGGCCCGAGACAAGCGGAAAGAAGTTCGACTCTAGCTCTGATATCATGTCAATATTCTATCTCAAAACCAATTAGCAATGAGAGGAATAGTCCAACAAGTATTTAAATCATTCTTGAAACAATGAGGAGGCGACTTTCCAACAAGTTAATATCTATATGCAAATGTACTCCACGAATAAACATAATGTCAACTATTTTATTTGCAGGATAGATCATACATTAATGGAGAGTAAGTGAGATTTACATCCACAAAATATATAATACAAGTTCACATGTTTATGGAATAAATTTTGAAATGATATTATATTGCTACAAATATTCTTTCCAAAATATTAATCCATTCATTCCATTCCTTTTAATAGTTAATATTATATACATAGTTTAAAAAATTATAGTGAAAAATTTATATAATTTAAATATACATTTATTTCTATTTTTAAGTCAACATTAGAAGCTACATTAAAACTTGGGAAATAAAGAATAAAGTACATAAACATTTATAATTAAATTATATTGTTTCTAATGTTGATTTAAACAAAAATGTATTGTTAAATTATATAAAATTTTGACCATAATTTTTAAACTATATATATAATATTAGATATTAGATGAAATGGAATGAATGGATTGATATTTTGGAAAGAATATTTGTAAGGTTGATCTCAACACGTAAATAATATAAATAGATTGATATTTTGGAAAAAAAGAATGAACAGATTGATATTTTGTTTGGAAAGAACCTTTTTATTTAGTTTTGAGAGATTCTATCCTTATCCTTATTCTTATTCTTATTCATTTAATTTGAACACGTAAACAAATCAGACAAAACAATACCACAAGTTATTTATGTATTAAGATCAAATGAAAAACTTAATAAGAATAAGGATAGAATCCCTCAAAATTTAACACTTCTTAAAATGATTATATATATATATATATATATATATATCTGATAAATTATATGAAGATCTTAATATATTAAATGATATATGATATCTGCTTATTAACTTCAGAACACAATATCATTTTCCTTACATTAACCACTTTCCTTAAATTTTTTGGTTTCCCACATTGCACCGGAGACAATCATGTGTCTGAGCCGGGAACATCCACAAGTACGTGGGGTTAACTCTCTCAGTGGACATTTTTCCATCCACAAGACTCGAACCCGAGATATTGCTTAAGGGAAATCAAGCATGTACCCCTTTCCTTAAATTTGATATTATTTTTGTATGGTTAAAATATTATCAACCAAAATTACCATTTAACCCTAATAAGTATGATGGGGAATGATGAATATGCTTGAAAAAAAACAAGAGATAAGGTATGCTACTATGCTTTTTTACTGTATAGGCTGAAATGAGTTGGTGAAGTTTTGATGATTGAAATCTGTAGACCTTTTCTAAGAATCGGTTTATAATAACAATAACATAACTAAGAGTTTAAAATTATTTTCCCCAAATAATCACTTTTTCAAAAAAATTAAACTAAGAATTTAAAATCTATGCATCGTCAGTGTAAAGTTTTTTACGCTGTTGTACATCATTCACATGATTTATATTATTTTTGTCTGGGATTTAATAATGTAGAAAAATATCTTTAATATAGACTTTAATTGGAGGGATATACTTTATATTTAAAAATACATAATACATACTAAAGATGATGAACAATGTTATCATCATATAGCCAAATCAATCATGTCAAATCATCGAGAAAAGATATAAAACTAGGAGCGGAAGTGTACCTTATTATATTCATATAGAATATGATGAATGAACTTTATACATCCTTGATCATGTATCCACTAAGTTTTATCCTTGTATGCAAATACATATTCATAGTAGAATATGTAGGTTCTTTGGCCTTCCAATTGTAGACCACCCTTAGCATTAGTATTTGCTTCTAATTGAATGAACATAATGAACTATCATCATGTTGTGGTTCATATTGTTGTGTATTGTGTTGTGGTCTACAACTGGGACCATAATCCCATTTTTATAAGAAGTACATAACCTTTCATGAATGACGATGTTACTTCATTTTCTTATTCTAATTTTGTCCATCATAAAATAAAAATAAGACTTTTGGTATCTACACAATAATTTACATGACAATTATGTCTATAACCATATACCTTACTTGAATTAGATCACCCTATTTTAACTACATAAAATAATGACCATAAACACACAAACATTACATGTGTGACCCTAAATTTCTTACAATCTCTCAATGGTCACATATGTAATTTTACAAATTGTGTTAGACTTTATGAGCTAAAAAATATGTCATTATAAACCTTAGATATATAATTATCTCTTCCATTAATTATATCAATATGTAATTTCAAAGTGGGTTTTGTTATATCAATCACAACTAAATAATCAATGATCACTAATATAATACAACTAAATAACATTAGATCAATCATGAAATGTGTAGCATGAAAATCATATGAATGTGATCTATACATGTCGATTTTCAACTCGTCCTCATTTGCTTTAGTGAGATCCCATAAATAAATTTCAGAGTGAAACTGAACCATAAACTTTATTCTACAGAAAAATATATTCATATTCATAAATATGTAGAGAACACCCAAATACAAACTCACATTGAACAAAAATATCCTCAAGTGATACAATACTCATATGAGCAGTGTACTTGTGAAAAACCTTATATGACAAACCTATAGTGAGCAGATCTGCAACTTGGAGTTTGTGTCAATATACTCTATAGACATTTGACCACTCTAAATTGTTTCCTTAAATGAGATATAGCATTGATAACATTTTGTCACAAAATATTTTTAATGGTCTTTCAATATATCCAAATGAGCTGCCAAGTGACAATTGTATAATCATATCCCATAATTAGATATCTCATAATAAGCTATGAAAATCACTACCATAATATATGAAGCTATAAGTGTCTACTTAACACTTTCCGAAATACCTCCTCATCCACCTAATAGGAAGATATAGCCTTACATAGATTGTCAACTATATTAACATCTAACAAGACTAAATAATCATACCTAATGATCTCTAATTGAATCAGTTTATGTTGTGAGAACATAATTTATCTCTTCTTTGTAAGTATTGCATAACCCAATTGACTACTTCTAATTATTTGTCCATGAATTACTTAAATATTTACATTCTAACCGAGTAAGCAATCATGATGTGCACACCATTATATATACATTACACCCACTTAGCCGATGCATAAGAAATCTATATTGTATCTTTAACTTTAAAATTTCTTCTTAAAATATTGCATCCATGAATGTTCATTGAATTGCATACATAATGAACATTCTCCTACTATTTGAACATTCTCATTCCTCATAGTTCCCTTTATCCTTAATGGAACCTCCTTAAAATTAATGAGTTATTCATTTATAAAGTGCAAGGTCTAGATCCATGCATCCGAGAACAAACACAATATTCTCTCCTTAATTCTTGAACGTAGTGCAATTTAGAAAGACTGTAGAATATGTATATGTAGACATTATAAAAACACAGAAATCAATAGAACAAAGAACAAAACAAATTGCACTCATTTTTCCAGTAAACTCTCAATTAACTTTAACCCTTAGTTTCAAATATTGGTGGGGGCACATCACAAGTTACCTAATACAACATTAATATTTAGTCTTTGGACAAAAATATTAACTTGTAAATGATACACTTCATGTAGTAATTAAATATTGTTAATCACTCCTGTCAAACAATAAGTCTTTCTTTGGACCGACTTACTATTCACATGGAAAAACTTATGATTATCACATAATTATTACAAAAAGTATGTTTGTAATTTTGACCAAATAATAATCTTCTTTTGGGCTGATTACTATTCATATAAAACGCAAACATACATTTGGCTTGATATTCCATATCAATTGCCAATTAATGGTAGTCTTATTGTAATGGTGAAACATGATCATGATGCATGTCAAATAATAAATCATTCTTTGGACTGATTTATCATTCATGTCATTATAAACCTTAGATATATAATTATCTCTTCCATTAATTATATCAATATGTAATTTCAAAGTGGGTTTTGTTATATCAATCACAACTAAATAATCAATGATCACTAATATAATACAACTAAATAACATTAGATCAATCATGAAATGTGTAGCATGAAAATCATATGAATGTGATCTATACATGTCGATTTTCAACTCGTCCTCATTTGCTTTAGTGAGATCCCATAAATAAATTTCAGAGTGAAACTGAACCATAAACTTTATTCTACAGAAAAATATATTCATATTCATAAATATGTAGAGAACACCCAAATACAAACTCACATTGAACAAAAATATCCTCAAGTGATACAATACTCATATGAGCAGTGTACTTGTGAAAAACCTTATATGACAAACCTATAGTGAGCAGATCTGCAACTTGGAGTTTGTGTCAATATACTCTATAGACATTTGACCACTCTAAATTGTTTCCTTAAATGAGATATAGCATTGATAACATTTTGTCACAAAATATTTTTAATGGTCTTTCAATATATCCAAATGAGCTGCCAAGTGACAATTGTATAATCATATCCCATAATTAGATATCTCATAATAAGCTATGAAAATCACTACCATAATATATGAAGCTATAAGTGTCTACTTAACACTTTCCGAAATACCTCCTCATCCACCTAATAGGAAGATATAGCCTTACATAGATTGTCAACTATATTAACATCTAACAAGACTAAATAATCATACCTAATGATCTCTAATTGAATCAGTTTATGTTGTGAGAACATAATTTATCTCTTCTTTGTAAGTATTGCATAACCCAATTGACTACTTCTAATTATTTGTCCATGAATTACTTAAATATTTACATTCTAACCGAGTAAGCAATCATGATGTGCACACCATTATATATACATTACACCCACTTAGCCGATGCATAAGAAATCTATATTGTATCTTTAACTTTAAAATTTCTTCTTAAAATATTGCATCCATGAATGTTCATTGAATTGCATACATAATGAACATTCTCCTACTATTTGAACATTCTCATTCCTCATAGTTCCCTTTATCCTTAATGGAACCTCCTTAAAATTAATGAGTTATTCATTTATAAAGTGCAAGGTCTAGATCCATGCATCCGAGAACAAACACAATATTCTCTCCTTAATTCTTGAACGTAGTGCAATTTAGAAAGACTGTAGAATATGTATATGTAGACATTATAAAAACACAGAAATCAATAGAACAAAGAACAAAACAAATTGCACTCATTTTTCCAGTAAACTCTCAATTAACTTTAACCCTTAGTTTCAAATATTGGTGGGGGCACATCACAAGTTACCTAATACAACATTAATATTTAGTCTTTGGACAAAAATATTAACTTGTAAATGATACACTTCATGTAGTAATTAAATATTGTTAATCACTCCTGTCAAACAATAAGTCTTTCTTTGGACCGACTTACTATTCACATGGAAAAACTTATGATTATCACATAATTATTACAAAAAGTATGTTTGTAATTTTGACCAAATAATAATCTTCTTTTGGGCTGATTACTATTCATATAAAACGCAAACATACATTTGGCTTGATATTCCATATCAATTGCCAATTAATGGTAGTCTTATTGTAATGGTGAAACATGATCATGATGCATGTCAAATAATAAATCATTCTTTGGACTGATTTATCATTCACATATGCAACCTTATAATTATCACATGTTTACCTTCATATGTGTGTATATAATCCGGCCAATTGGTAAGGCTTCTTTGGTAAACACCTGGTGTTCCAGATTCTGAATCCAAGCAGTTGCACCCAAAGGACAAATTTTGAATTTACTTCTAATTTGAACAACAAAAAATTGCTACATATGCGTCCTTTAGATTCTTACATGGCACTTTTCATATAAAGGGAGGTGTTTATGAACTATAGACTCAGGAACACGTTCTTTGATGAAAAGAACTTTAATATATTTAACAATTCAAATTGTTTCTATAAAGATAGAACCTCATAAAAAATAGTATATATTGTTGCTAATGGAAATTGAAGTTGAAACCATTGTCTTACTGGCGCACACACCCCAAACAACACAACAATTCACGAAATATTCCCCACACAACAATTCAACAATTTCCATCCAGAGGTGACAAACCCGTGACCCAGGTTTCAACTTTCAACATTAACATCCCAGGCCACTGCAAGTCATAATATATACAATTCATACAAGTTATTTGCATAACAATGCTCCATATGATAGCGAGATTGACATGTTAAAACATGCCAAATTATATTAAAAACAAAAACCATGTCACTAGGAAAATTCCTAAAGTAATGGAACCCTTCAGGCATTATGGCATTATATCAAGAGGTGCACTACTTGACATGACAAAGTTTAAAATGTACAAGTACAACTCTGGCCATGGATTATGTAACTCAGGCCACATGAAAAATATGAAATGAACATGTAAAATTATTTAACCATGCCATATCATAATATTCACAAGGAATCACATGCATATAAATATATATTAATATTTATATATAATGAAACAAGTTCTATATCATGCATAGTGATAGAAATAGCATTTAAACCTCATTTCTTAAATGAATATACCATAAGTAAAAACTTATTTCCCAATGAAATGACGTGAAATTGGCTCTGATACCACTTGTAGGATAATCTTTAATAGATAAAATTTATTAATATGGTGGAAGACTTTATACTTAAATACAAATACTGCATACTAAGGATGATGAACATTATCATCATATATAGCTAGATATTTCATGTCAAATCATAGAGAATAGATATACATAATTAGAGCAGAAGTGTACCTTAATTTATTTATTGATAATATGGGGAATTAACTTTATACATCCTTAATCAAGTATCCACTAACTTCATGTGCTTTATCCTTGTATGCAAATGCATGTTCATATTAGAACATGTAAGTTCTTTAGCCTTCCAATTGTAGACCACCCTTAGTCTTAGTTTCTCTTCTAATGGGATGAATATAATGAACTCTCATCATATTGTGGTTCATATTGTTGTGTGTTGTGTTATGGTCTACAATTGGAGACCATAACCCCAGTTGAAATTTGTTAAAAGAATGATGTTTTGAAATGAAATGAAAAAACTCACTAGTCTCACTTTGCTTGGAGGAAGGAAGTTGAAAGACTTTATAAGCTTTAAGTTGCGGCCCAACATTCTTTTTAATAGAATATTGATTTGTTTATTTATTAATTAATTAATTTAACTTTATGAGGCCTTTTGGGCTTGGATTATGTGTTGACCAAGTCAACACACACATGCAACAAGGAAAACATTGTTAAAGAGCCATTGGAGGAGATCTCGACAATTATGATAGAGCCGTTGGTAATAGAGCTGTTGGTAATAGAGTCGTTGGTGAAAGAGCTGTTAGGAAGCCGTTGGAGGCCTCAGGCTATAAACAGAGGCATCCTTCCCTCGTTATTTTTTGCACCAAGTTGAAGGTGTTTACCTCTCAACTTCTCTTTCTCCCACCTTATATTCCGCTGACAATTTCCGGCAACCTTCTCCCTTTTTCTTTCCGTGGCAATTGAGAATGGGCACAGACAGTCAAAGTGGGAATTTCGAGAGAATTGGCATGGGTAGTCATACTATGAGAATTCGAGAATTGGCACTGGTAGCCATATTGTGGGTGTACTCGAAAGTGATTCTTATAGTGTAGTAAGAAATCGTATAACAGAGAACTGAGCTGTTTTATCATGGGGACAGTGTGGTTGATAGTCTACTTGCACAATTTTAGCAGTACCACGAAACGTCTTAAAGAGAGCGACATGGTCGTGATTAGCCAGTAACGATTATTATGTACCATTCAAAATTGTTGCGAGTTACAATAACAACAATTTTAAGACATTTTTATTGCAATGACATTCGTAGATAATATTACTGGATTGAACAACTATGACTTGAACAAGTCATTTCGGTTTGATGGGACAAATTTCAAACGTTAGCAACATAAGGTGGAATTTTTTCTCACTATGAGAAAGGTTGCCCACGTTCTGAAAACCGACATCTCAGTAGTGTCAGATGAGACTGAAAGAGAGAGGGAGAGAGATTGATATTTGAAGATGGTGCAACATCTCACCTCCCGTAAGCGTCACAGTTACCAAACCACTAAGAAGAGGGCTAGTGGTCCCAAATGCTCTGTCACCGGAAAGAGAATCCAAGATGTATGTCTTTTCTTCTCATTTCACATTTTTTGGGAATTTAATTTCATATCTTTTGTTTATGATGATTATGTATTCTTTTATATTAATGCAATTTTTAGCTACATGTTGGTACATTTTTTAATATGTTTAGACTATATACCCAGATCCATTCTTGATTCTTACAAAACTCGAATATGGGTTGAAATAATAATATTATTTTTTTTCAATAGAGATTTTAGTGATTCATTAGTTTATGTTAATGTTTATTTGAGGTTTTTAGGGACTAAGTTGAGATATTTTGCTTCTGAAGGATTATTTTGATGATCTCTTAATTTTGATTTGTTTCAAAAGTTTCAATCTGCCATTTTTTATTGTTTACTATAAATAAGACTTTCTATATAGTGTTCATATGAGAGAAAGAAGGAACTTTGGTGCATCTAGGAAAAGTTGAATTCCTTCACTTAATTTATTTGTTTTGATTATTGTGTAAATTAAAAGAAATGTTTGGACTTCTTATTTTACTAATTGTCACTCTATGTTTCATGTCGTGTGAATTGATAACTTATGTTATTTTTATTCAAGTAGAGTTGTGATTATATTGGATGATGGTCATAAACTACTGCTATTGTCAAGAGTTGTTTTTGAGTTCTTTATGTTACACTCTTACAATGTTAAAGGCATTGTTTTTGTTTCTAAATTTTTTAAATCAATTGATAGGATGAAAGATTCAACTAAGTTGTTGATTTACCAACTAGATTTTATCTTTGTCCAAAGTATTCGTTAGATGCTTTAGGTAAGCACACAACGATGAATTGGTCATCACATTTTTTTGGAATGAAATGATATTAAAATTCTGCAAATCAGTTATAATTATCTATATGTAAGAATGTAATTTGACAAACTCCTATTAGGCTATATTATATATGTTTTTCTACCTTCTTTTAGTTACTAATACATTGGTTAATAAACCAGTATTGTATATTCGTCTCAACATGTTTAATAATTTTTATAAATTAAATGACATTATTCATGAAACAACTGCACCATATTCACCTGAAATGAATGGTAAAGTTGAAAGAAAGAATAGAACTTTAACTGAATTAGTTGTAGTTATTATGTTAAGTTCTAGTGCAACACCCTCTTAGTGAGGTGAAATTTTATTAACTGTATGATATGTGCTAAATAGAGTCTCCAAGTCTAAAAGCAAAATTTCTCCATATAAAATTATTAAGAATATACAACCAAACTTGTCTTATTTGAAAACTTGGGGTTGTCTGGCCTATGTCTGGATACCAGACCCTAAGAGAGTTAAACTTCCAAGTATAACCTATGAATGTGTATTCATTGGGTATGATGTAAACAACAAGGCGTATAGGTTTTATGACCGTAACATGATAGTGATCATTGAGTCTAACGATTCAGACTTCAATGAAATGAAATTCCCTTTCAAAATTGAGGAATATTGGGGGCACAACAACTAGTAACATACATGTGATTAGCAATAATGATAATAACGATGAGTTAGAAATAGAACCTAGAAGAAGTAAGAGAACAAGGACTACTAGAGAGTATGGACCTGATTATATGGTTTATACATTGGAAGAGGATCCATCAACTCTCCAAGAAGCTTTGACTTCTTTGGATGTTGATTTGTGACAAGAGACCATAAATGATGAAATAGATTCTCTAGAGTCTAACAAGACCCGACATTTAGTTGACTTGCCTCCTGGTTGCAAACCTATTGGTTGTAAGTGGATATTAAAAAAGAAACTGAAACCTGATGGCACGGTAGATAAATACAAGGCTCGCCTTGTAGCTAAGGGTTTCAGGAAAAAGGAGAATGTAGATTTCTTTGATACATTTTCACCTATTACTAGAATAACATCCATTAGAGTACTAATTTCGCTCGCTACGATACATAATTTATTAGTACATCAAATGGATGTTAAGACTGCTTTCTTAAATGGTGATTTGGAAGAAGAAATCTATATGGAACAACCTGAAGATTTTATAATACATGGGCAAGAAAATAAGGTTTGCAAGTCAGATAAGTCGTGGTATGGTCTTAAGCAAGCACCTAAGTAGTGGCATGAAAATTTTAACGAGTTAATGATCTCGAATGAGTTTAAGGTTAATGAAAGTGACAAATGCATTTATTACAAATCAGAAAATGACATTTGCACTATCATATGTCTTTATGTACATGATCTACTCATATTTGGTTCCAACATTCATGTTGTGAATAATGTGAAATCATTATTGTGTAACAACTTTGAATAATGAACCTTGGATTACATTATCAAAGGTTTCCAGTTGTCCTTGAAGGATTCAACAATGTTGATTGGAACACTCTTTCAGATGATTGCAAAGCAAGCAGTGGCTATATATTTAACATAGCTGGTGGGGCTGTTTCTTGGAAGGCAAAGAAACAGACTATTTTGGTTCAATCCATTATGGAAGCTGAGATGATAGCACTAGTAACAGCTAGTGAAGAAGCAAGTTTGCTGAGAAGCTTACTTGCAGAGATTCCCTTATGGGAAAAACTGATTCCAGCCGTGTTGATTCATTGTGAAAGTACTGCGACTATTGCAAAAATTGAGAACCGCATTTATAACGGTAAGAAACGACAAATTCGTCGTAAGCACAAAACTATTAGAAAGGTACTGTCTACAAGAGCTGTTAGAGTGGATCATGTACGCACGAAGAATAACTTAGCAGATCCTTTGACGAAAGGACTAGCTAGAGAGAAAGTCCATAATACTTCTCATAGTATGAGACTATTGCCCTTAGAATGAGGATCACTCATGATGGTTACCCGTCCTAACTGACTGGAGATTCCAAGAAATAGGTTCAATGGGTAATAACAAGTCGTGAAATGATATGAGAATGAACATGCTATAAGGATGAGTTAAACTCTTAATGAGATCTATATTGTATTTGGAGTGGAGTACATAGGCTACAGGAGTACTCTTGATAGACTCACCCATGTGAATGTGGAAGTGGGGGCTGATTCCTATGAAATTTTGGGGAAGATATTTCTAAAGCGTTCACTATGGGTAGACGTGCATGGCCTTTAACGCACGAGCTTTACAGAATACACCTTTGAAAATGTTGTGTGTGGTTTGATGCCGAAGATAGAGTTCAAGACTACGAGTGACTCTACTAAAATATGGATCTTATTCACTATGCAAAAGTTCAAGTCACGTGACACCTTTGTTTATGCACAATCTTATTGAGACCAAAGAAATTCCCAGAAATCGTTTTTTAATTTCAAGTGAGAGATTGTTGGAATTTGTTGAAAGAGTGATGTTTTGAAGTTAAATGAAAAAACTCACTAGTCTCACTTTGCTTGGAGGAGGGAAGTTGAAAGGCTTTATAAGCCTTAAGTTGCAGTCCAACATTCTTTTTAATAAAATATTTATTTACTTATTTATTTATTTATTTTTTGGGGTCTTTTGGGCTTCGATCGTGTGTTGACTTGTGTTGACCAAGTCAACACACACATGCAACAAGGAAAGAGCCATTAGAGAGCCATTGGAGAAGATCTCGACCATTATGATATAGTCATTGGTAATAGACCTGTTGATACTAGAGTCGTTAGAGAGCCGTTGGAGGCCTCAACCTATAAATAGAGGTCTCATTCCCTCATTATTTTTTGCATCAAGTTGAAGACGTTTACCTCTCAACTTCTCTTCCTCCCCCCCCCCCTTATATTTCACCGACGTATTTCCGACAACCTTCTCATTCTTTCTTTTCGTGGCAATTGAGAATTGACATAGGCAGTCAAAGTGAGAATTTCGAGAACTGACACTGGTAGTCAGTATTATGAAAAAAGAATTGGCAGGGTAGTCATACTGTGTGAATTTGAGAATTGGCAGTGGTAGCCATAATATGAGTGTATTCGAGAGTGATTTTTACAATGCAGTAAGATATTATATAACAGAGAACTTGACTGTTTTATCGTAGGGACAACGTGGTTGATAGTCTGCTTGTACAATTTTAGCAGTACCACGAAACGTCTTAAAGAGAGCGACCTAGTCGTGACTCAGTCAGTAATGATTATTTTGTGTCATTTAAAATTGTTGCGAGCTACGGTAACAACAACCCCATATTTATAAGAAGTGCATAACCTTCCATGAAGGGTGATGCTACTTCATTTTCTTATTCTAATTTTGTCCATCATAAAATAGAAATAATACTTTTGGAAAGCTTGCTATAATAAATGAAAGTTTAAGGGTTGATTAAGTGATTTCCATATTCCCATTTTTTTAGTCACTATACACAGGACTAAGGAACCTCGAAGATATAATATTCGCAAACTAGTGATTTTGGGTTCAGTTAGGAACTTTGAAAGCCCAATGTTTCAGTCCCAGCCCTACCTAAATAATTCTTTAGACGCAGAATTCAAGTCTTTAAAAAATCACAAGACTAACGAGAAAACCACAGGAGCACATAGACCACAGGAACTAACTAGTACTACCCAAAGCAAAATCGGTAATAGAACCCACAGGAATGTTTGCATTCTATGTCCGCACTCTGAGTTTTAGGTAAGCCCCATTTTTTAAATTACCATTACGTTTTTTACGTCTAGAAAACTATATTTTAAGTCATTTTAGAATTCACTGATCTTTTTAAATTAGAGATTTGGATTCAGGTATACTTACATGGTACTCACATTAAGTGTATAAATTTTTTACCCTCAGTTTATTTAAATATTTATTACTAATAAAAGGGAAAATATTTTTATTTTATTATGTTGTCTCACACGATAGGATCTTACTTTTACGTATATAGTATTACAAAATCATGACTATAAAGTTCTTTGTTAAAAGAATATTTGTTAGTTAAATGAGTGAAGTACATTCCTAATATGTGATATTAGATATCATATATATAGGAGAAAAAGTTTGATTAAAATTTCTTCATTTTTTTGTTTTCCAACGTTTTTAAAAAATGTGATTAATCCTATTATTTTTAAAGAAATAAAGTGCAATCTTGATATTCAGTACTACATCATATCTTAAAATTAGGAATAATGCAATTTTTCATTTTTTTCAGTTATTAATCTTTATGTCATAAAAATATTATACATTATTAGAAATAAAACTTGATAGAAAGAGTATGTTTCTTATTAAATAATTACTTCCCAACGAATCAGTGAACATGGAGAGTTGTATCTATTTTAATTAAAAAATATTATTCGATTTTTTTGGTTATGAAATTATAAGAGATCAACCAATAAGGTACTGGTCTAGTGGTCTAAGATCCTGTTAAATCTTTAGGATGATCAAGAGGTCAATGATTCGACTCCTGAGAGGGACATTCGTTAGAGGGGCAGCCACACACCTGAAAATTATTAGTTTCTTACTAAAAAAGTAAAGATATATCCTTGATTGTACAAAAATTATAAGAGATCAAAATGTACAAATTCACATTTAATAATTCATTTGCTATCACTTATGCTTCTGCAATGAAAACGTTCAATTTGGTGTTAAAACTTATAAGTCCTTACATGAACGTATGAATTTCATGTTAAGAAAAAACCAAGTTAAATGTAGACTTGATTTTTTTACTATAATTTTTATTATTACTGTTCTTTAGTGATGATCAGATATGGCCGGGATTGAGAACTCGATTGAGTAGCTTGCTTCTGGAGAGTGGTCGGAATGGAACTTGGACCAGCTGGTGGAGGTACCTGAATATGTTCTTCGACGATCAAGTTAGTATGAGACTTAATAAGAGTGATTGTGAGTAAATATGAGAGAGATCAGAGTAGAGAGTAATAAATACAAGTAATAAATGTGAGAACGTAATATTAATGATACTCCGTGTATGATAGCCTCCTATTTATAGAGTTTGGGATGACTAACGTGACATCTTGATATTGTTTGGTTGTAATTCAGCACATACAATAGGAGTATGGTATGCGTATATTAGGTATTCTTAACCACCCTGTAGGCTTGCTATTGTCGATCTGTCAGGGGGCAGGTAGGATTTGCAAGTGGCGTAGTAGGAGGAATATCAGCGGCACATTAATGGCGAGTCAGGGGTGCATTAATGATGCTCGCAGATGTGCATTAATAATACTTATAGTAAGTCTCGTCTAGGCTTGGCCGGCTAAGGAAGGGATATGTTGGGCGAGTATCCATCTAGTTTACCTAGGGTGGAACAGTTGCCCCTAGTCCAGCAGTATGGCCAAAGTCGGGCGTGCTTGTGGACTCAACATGTTTGGGAGGCCACTAAGGGCTATATCGCGACCATTCTGGGTAGGCTTTGTTCGGTCTCATAGTATGGTCGATGTCGGGCGTGCTAGTAGACTCAGCATGTTTGGGAGGCCACTGAGGGCTATCTAGCGACCATTCTGGGTAGGTCTTGTTCCAGCTCGCTGACCAGGTCAGCTTGTGGTTTTAGGACTGACCATGTGAGTAGCTCTTAGGCATA
Source organism: Lupinus angustifolius (assembly GCF_001865875.1). Classification (NCBI taxonomy): domain Eukaryota; kingdom Viridiplantae; phylum Streptophyta; class Magnoliopsida; order Fabales; family Fabaceae; genus Lupinus; species Lupinus angustifolius. The sequence goes on from NW_017727853.1 coordinate 165,188, forward strand.
GGGGTAGGTCATGGTGATGATCTACGCTTGACCGACACGTGGGGGGTCGGCAATGCTTCAGATGGGGACCTCGAGTGTTCAAACGACACGTTGGTTCGTTTCGAATTCCTTGCTTCGGTTTTTGGGCCACCGTTAGATTGTCTTCAAGTGGTTTTGAATGGATAAGATGAGTCCTTGGATTAGGCCTCAAGGGAGGCCCGAGTCCAACTCCTTTCCTATAAATAGGGGCTCATCCCCTTCATTCTATTTCACTTTCCTTTCTAAATAGAATCCATCTTGTCATGTTTGCATTGCTTCTGAATCCGGCTAATAATCCTTTCTATTTTTTTCAGAGTTTCCGACTTCCATTACTTGATAATTTCTTTTACATTAGTTTTCTATATTAGATTACATATGATCTTACTATGCTCGGCGAGGAATCTAGTTCTGATGAGGTGGAGATCCTGTCCGAGCCTCCATCCATTTTCACTATGTTAGTCTCCTGTCACCGTCGGCGAGCTTGTCTCCCCTCTACCCCGGGTAATAGTCGGTCTGCATGGAGGCGACCGAAACAACTCTCCTTTTCGCCTTTAATACGTAATTTGAGGAGGAAAACGGGTGGGAGTGGTGTTGTTGTGACGGATGAGACAGCTTTCTCCGAGAAGTGTCATTTGGTCTTGGATGACATGTCTAATTCACACTTTGACGCTTCTTCTGGCGATAGGTTGATTATGGGGAGGAACATTGCTGACTATGTCGACCAGATCATCATTCTAGAGAGTATGACGGGCCTCAACTCTAGATATTGGTGGGTTGACCAGAAAGTCCTAGGTACTCCCACCTAGGCATCCCGTTGTGGACGTGCTTACCCGCCCGACGAACGACATCCTCTAGTATACCCCTAGTGATCAAGAACGAGTATACCAAAACATACTTCTCGAAAATCAAAACCGATGGAGTTTTTATATGTACGAGAATGTTTGTTGGCTGATTGAGGTGAGAATCCCCTTTGAATAGCATTGGCAATTAGGGCCGCCCTACCCATGTCCATGCAATGCCCATCGAAATTAGGGTGGGTATGGGTATGCCCGTTTTTAAATAGAGTATGAAATATCATGCCCTGCCCACCCTAACCTTGGGCAGAGCGAGCTTGCGGACCGCCCTAAATTAAAAAAAGAATTAAAAATAATCTAGTACATTGAACATTACAAGATATTATATATTGTCTCTTATTTTTTATTTCACTGATGAAACATTGTAATATTCATGTTATCATACTTGAGATTACATAGATGCACAGTGTAACAGTATGATTCAAAACAAAATATAACACCTTGTTTTGCATAAACTAGACATACAGTTAATTAGTAAGATATTATATTTTGGAAATTTTTTATATTGTACTCGAGTGGTGAGACTCAGCATGTTCGGGAGGCCACTAAGGGCTATCCAGGGACCATTCTAGGTAGGTCTTATTTGGACTCGTTAACCGGGGCCAGCTTGTGGTTTTAGGACTAACCATGCGAGTAACTCCTAGGCGTAGGGGTAGGTCATGATGATGATCAACCATTGACCAACACGTGGAGGGTCGGCAATGCTTCAGATGGGGACCTCGAGTGTTCAAATGATGTGTTGGTTTGTTTCGGATTCCTTGCTTTGGTTTCTGGGCCACCGTTGGATTGTCCTTAAGTGGTTTTGAACGAACAAGATGAGTCCTCAGATTTGGCCTCGGGGGAGGCCTTGGTCCAACTCCTTTCCTATAAATAGGGGTCATCCCCTTCATTCTGTTTCACTTTGCTTTCTAAAGAGAATCTCTCATGCCGAGCTTGCATTACTTCTAAATTCGGCTAATCATCCTTTCTATTTCTTCTAGAGTTTTTGACTTCCATTACTCGGTTATTTCTTTTCTTTTTGTTTCCTGTATTAGATTATTTCTTAATCTTACTATGCTCGGCGAGGAATCTAGTTATAATGAGGTGGAGAACCTGTCCAGGCTTTCACCCATTTTCACTACGTCGGTCTCTTGTCACCGTTAGTGAGCTCATCTCGCTCCTGTGGGCCTACTATTGTCAACCTGTCGGGGGTATGTAGGATTTGTAGGTGGCGTAACAGATGAAATACTAGCGGTGCATTAATGGCGAGTCAGATGTGCATTAATGATGCTTGCAGAAGTGCATTAATGATACTTACAGTAAGTCCTGTCCAAACTTGGCCGGTTAGAGAAGGGGATATCTTCGGCGAGTATCCATCTAGTTTACGTAGGGTGTAACAATTACTAATCAAATTATATATTATTTTCAATCTAATAACATTATCATTTCCTTTCCTGTATCTATTATTATTGTTACCACTAATATTGTAAATAAAATATCGTGTTGTTAATGTATTACAAAGCAAAATAAATTTCATATAATATAAAAAACAAGGAAACATATGGGTGTCGGTCTAAGAAGCAAGATATGTGGTTGATGATTGCAGAATTACCTCCGATTGCAGAATTACCTCCGATTGCTGACATAAGCAATTAGTGCCTATGTTCGGAGAATGATTTGAGATATAATTTATGTGTGCTTGAGAATGATTTCCCAATCATGTATACGGAAATCAAGCCAACTAGAATTGAATGAGTGAGTTGTTATCTTACCATGGGATTTTTCTCTCAATTTTAGGATTAACAGAATTACCAAGAGTATTCTTATGCTCTTCTTTACCTATTTTCAATATACCTACTCCCCTATTTATAGTGAGAATTAGGCATATGTTTTAAAAGAAAATAAATCATTTTGGGGTTTTGGGTGTGTGTGTGTATATTTCTGGTTTTTTGGGATGTTTCGAGATTGATTCGGGATATAAGTTTTGTGTGGTTAGCAATGATTTCTAACTTATGTATACGAAGAATCAAGCAACCAAAATTAAAAGTGATAGTTGTTATCCTCTAAGTGGGGTTTGAAAGTGTAAAGTGTCAACGATAGCACTAGCATGTCTTTGCCTATGTTTTGATGAAGACAAAGTTCTAACAAAGATTGAAGATGGCTCAACAATCAACATGCCTTATGCTCATTTGGTCATATCTAGACTAGGGTGTAAATTGAGTCTATAGTCTAAGTAGTCTGTGATGTATGTCATAGTAAGTGAGTATAGGTTAGGTGAACCTAGGTGCTAGTCTCTTAAGCCATCTTAATTGTCATATCATATTCATGAGACATATCATCTAGTTAATTGTATGTTCATGCATCTATCATACATGTTATATGTGCATATTAGGCATAATAAAATTGCTAGAACATGTATATATGTTGTGCTTAACATATGATAAGTTTACCTTTTGAA